>NC_136942.1:8625283-8642783 GCF_949987615.1 Pollachius pollachius
GTGTGGGTGAGTGTGTGTGTGTGTGTGTGTGTGTGTGTGTGTGTGTGTGTGTGTGTGTGTGTGTGTGTGTGTGTGTGATGGGAATGGGAGGGTGGTGGTGGTGGTGACGGGGGCGGTGGTGCTGGAGCACGTCCTGAGTGCCACCTGACTGTTCATTAGTCTATTCAGGCCTTCTTATGCATGTCTGAAAAACATGGAGATGGTGTGAGCCTTTCATGGTAAACAAGGGCGTCTTTCCAGGAATTAGAGAAGCATGATAATTCAGGGGTGGGGGGGGGGGGGGGGGGGGTCCTCGGCGCATGGGAAGCGCTCTCTCTCCCAATGTGGGAATAAACACAGAGGACGGGGCGAGGGAATTAAGCCACGGTATACCATAGCACATATTTCTTTGCCGTAAAACAATGTGCTTGCGACCCGGCGCTATACAGGGATTTCACAGACGCGTTGAGGCAGAATGCTGCTATTTGCATGTAAAGCTGTCTCTGGTTATGTATTGTTATGGTCCGTCTTTAACGGCGTCGACGTGCATGGGGGGGTGTGATGCACGGAGGAGGCCTCGGTGGGACGCGTATAGTCCAGGTCTCAGCTTGGCTTCTGGGAGACATTTTAAATGTCTTATGTCAGCCGTTTGTTGAACTACGGTGTCGGTATCTGAAATGGGGTCACGAACCAAGTTGGCGATGATGGCCAGAACACCCAGAACAGTCTGTGGCCACCGGATTTGTCGAACTCAGGGTTCACCGGTTCCGGCGTGCTGAGAGTGTGCGTTAGTCGGGTCTCGCGGACACACTGAAACGATCTTTTGGATCCTAAAATGAACAGGTCGAAGAGCCACTGGTCTGACCCGGTTTGTTAGTGCAGTGTTCCTCAGTCTAAGATGCTCAGAAGAGGAACTGTATACGGAACATTGCTGTAGGCAGGTGTGGCAGACAAGGGAAGACAATGTGAGGAGTACAGGCGTGAGAGATGGATCTGCTGACTGCAGTATCACACTTACGGTGTTGCTTTTTCTCTTTAAGACGAATAAAAAGAGGAAATGTGAGAGCAGTTTTTTTGTTGAAATGAAGTGCAATTAGTGTAGATGGTCCCTGATTACAAATGTATTAACAGAGGAATGAGTGAGAAAATGGAGAGATCTCATAGCACCCTAATGAACACATGAATAAGTGTTAATGTGCCCAAAGGAACAGTTAAGTTATCAAGTTAATGGTTGATTCTGTTTAACAACTTCTCAAAGGCTAAAGAATAGTACTCATTTCTGCGTGTTTGTGTGTGTGTGTGTGTGTGTGTGTGTGTGTGTGTGTGTGTGTGTGTGTGTGTGTGTGTGTGTGTGTGTGTGTGGTTGTGTGTGTGTGTGTGTGTGTGTGTGTGTGTGTGTGTGTGTGTGCGTGACTGTGAGTGCGTGTGCGTGTGTGTGTGTGGATAAAACAGAAGCAGTGACGGGGGAAATTTCAACCTAAATATATACATGCTCTGTGAATAACAAAAGGGGAAACCTTTTTACTTGAATGTTTACATATGGATGTATGCATGTAGGCTTCCTTCGTCCTTGCATTCAAAGACATACAAACAGATGCATACAATGCACAACAGTTCAAATGATGAGAAGGTGGTCTTATCTCTCGGCCTCTTCAAGTCTTCAATAACTTCTAGAAAAATAATAATTCTTGCTTTGTGACATTAGTCCAAGACCAGCGTCAGCTAGAATATTCTTATTTTAAAATCTATATTTAGGGCATTTATATGGTAAGATATGTCTCAACGGGTTTTAAGTTGAACACAGGGAGTCAGAGAGTCACCGTGATAGAAGGAATCAGGCTGGTGATGACGTCATGGTATGATGTCACCCAGAAGCTCTACAGTTTGGGGTTGTGTGCATGAATCTGAAAGTTTGGATTACATGTTCCTCCGTGGAGGTCTCCGTTGGTCCGCCGGGGCAAGGGGCCCATCTCAGTCCTGAGACGAGGCGCAGACAGAGTACCCCCAAGGTGTCTGAGATGGGTCTGTTTGGACTGAAGGGGGTCTAAAAACTTCTGATAATGTTTTGTTTTCGATCACAATAACAACTCATTATATCAATTAATTCACACGATGATAATCCATGATGTACCTGTGCAACATTCAAATAACCTATTATAACTTAGTATATCCACTCTCCCAAAGCAATTTTAAAAGAATATTGTCTCTCTAAGTCAACCCTGAGGGCTTAGTATATCTAAATAAGAGGAACGGCTTACTACTTCCAATATTGAATTGTCTTTGTTCAACACTGGAGACGTGTGCGTATGGAAAGTGTAGAGCGCAGTAACTCAATGGAGGGACCACAGTGTTTGTCTTTCCCAGCTGTGCGTTTGAAGCGTATGTCCATATTGCTGCTGGGTTACCTCCCTACGGCCTCCCCTTCTCTCTCTTTCTCTCTCTCTCGCTGGACGGCAGCCACTGATTTAACAGCTCCGGCGTTATGGGCGAGCCCGGCTCATTCCCAGTGTTGGACAGGAGCCAATGTGGGTCAAGCGAGCCCCATCGCCGGCTCCTTAATGCGACGTTGGCCGAGACTAATCCAGCACAAAGCTCAGCGGCACTAAGTATCTTACAGAGGAAGATGGAGTACAGTTTAGAAACGTCGTCTCAGGCTTGGCAGATTAGGTCTGTCCGCTACGGCGTCTCGGACGAGTAGGGGGGGGGGGGGAACCGTCGTTTTCTAAAATTAAAGTACAATTAGGCGTCTGAGGCTTTAAGGCTGTAATCACACCAGGAGGAGATAAGGTTGGGGGGGCGGGGGGGGCCTTATGTTTGACCTCATTTTACGGAATACTGGTATTCTGGTACAATGGCTGGTATGAAGTATGTGTGTGTGTGTGTGTGTGTGTGTGTGCGTGCATGTGTGTTTATGTGTGTGTGTGAGTGTGTGTTTGTGTGTGTGTGCGTGTGTGTGTGTGTGTGTGTGTGCATGTAGAGGTGGAGTCAGGTGTAGAGTTACAGGTGGAGTCAGGTGTAGAGGTGGAGTCAGGTGTAGAGGTGGAGTCAGGTGTAGAGGTGGAGTCAGGTGTAGAGGTGGGGTCAGGTGTAGAGGTGGAGTCAGGTGTAGAGGTGGGGTCAGGTGTAGAGGTGGAGTCAGGTGTAGAGGTGGAGTCAGGTGTAGAGGTGGAGTCAGGTGTAGAGGTGGAGTCAGGTGTAGAGGTGTGATTGTCAGTCAAGTTCAAGTTCATGGCTCAGGCCACCGTGTCACAGAGTGAAAGGTGGGTGGGTGTGGGGGGGTTAGAGGGAGAGGCTGCATCATACCCTTTGACCTCGGCTAGGGTTGCTAGGGGATGGTAGCCGGCCGCTGCAATAATGTTCCGGAGGAAAGGCCGAGCTGTCAGAGCTGTCTGACACACACACACACACACACCAACCCTGCCGACACTAGACACACACGCACAAGCACACACATACCCTCACCAACCCACATCTTTGTATCTTTGTGTGTGTGTGTGTGTGTGTGTATATGTCTCTCTATCGGTGTGTGTGTGTGTGTCGTCTCTCTGTATTGGTGTGTGTGTGTGTGTGTGTGTGTGTGTGTGTGTGTGTGTTTGTTTGTTAGTGCATGTGTGTCTCTGTATTGTTGTGTGTGTGTGTGTGTGTGTGTGTGTGTGTGTGTGTGTGTCTCTGTATCGGTGTGTCTGTGTGTGTGTGCTGTGCAGTAAGGAAGGTGTATCGCGTGTTCCGCTCTGGTCAGAGCGAGCAGACGAAGCCACCCAGCGGTCTCTGTGCCTCTGTAACCGCGAGGGAGTGTGGTCTCATTGGGGCTTGTATTCATTCACCAGAGGGGGGTCCTCGGAATAAAAGAGTGTGCATTTGCATACGCTGCGTGTCGTCTGCAGAGCAGCGGAAGGGGGGAGAGAGAGAGAGAGAGAGAGAGAGCGAGAGAGCGAGAGAGAGCGAGAGAGAGAGAGAGAAAGAGAGAGAGAAAGTGAGAGAGAGAGAGAGAGAGAGAGAGAGAGAGAGAGAGAGAGAGAGAGACAGAGAGGGGAGAGAGGGGGGGTGGGAGAGAGAGAGAGAGCGAGAGAGAGAGAAAGAGAGAGAGAAAGTGAGAGAGAGGGGGGAGAGAGGGGGGGTGGGAGAGAGAGAGGGGGAGACAAAGAAAGAGAGAGATAGGGAGAAAAAGAGACAGAGAGAGAGGGATAGAGAGAAGGGGAGAAAGAGAGACAGAGAGACAGAGAGAGAGTGAGATAGGGAGAAATAGAGACAAAGAGAGACAGAGAGAGAGAGAGAGAGTGAGAGAGAGAGAAGACATCGGAGGTGGACAAAGAGGCAGGGGGGAGAACACTTGGCAGTGGCGGGTGGGAGAAAAAGGAGTCGTCTGAATCGGGGAGAGGGTGAAAATTGGGAGAGAAAGGAGTTTGCGCTGGCTCCCTACAGGGATAAAAGCCCCCAGCCGCTCCATGCACACAGCCTGCAAATGGAAGAGGGGACCGCCAGTGTGCGGCGCTTCCTAGGAAGATTCAACTATGTGTTTTATAATTCAAACCAGTGTTTGCGTGTGTGCTGTATGCTCTGTCGCAGAACAACTAGTTTTGCTCCTGTGGCGCCGCTGAAATTTCAAATATGAATACGTTCAACATTTAACCAAGTCCTAATTCAGTGATCAAATGTGGCGATGACGCTTGTGTTGAGAGTGGGTTATGTGAGTCGATCTCCATCTATCTATCAACCTCTCCCACTCTCTACCTCTCTCTTTCTCTCACTTAAAGCTCTCGATCTCACACTCTTATACCCTCCCTCTCTCCTCCTATCTCCATCACTCTCTTACCCTCTCTCTCTCTCTTACCCTCTCTCTCTCACTCTTACCCTGTCTCTCTCGCTCCCTCTCCCTCTGTCTCTCTCTCTCTCTCTCTCTCTCTCTCTCTCTCTCTCTCTTTCGCTCCCTCTCCCTCTCTCTCTCTCTCTTACCCTCTCTCTCCCTCTCTCTCTCTCTCTCCCTCCCTCTCCCTCTCCCTCCCTCTCCCTCTCTCTCTCTCTCTGTCTCTAGATAGATCTCTGTCATTATAACATTCGCCTCCACGTCAATGTTAACGTTAACATGTTACAGTAATAACAGAAAGTGATAGAACGAGTTCATTCAGTGGACCAGGATTCTCATCCTATGCCGGCCTTCCTATTGTTTGTTCCCAGAGCCGCGATGGAGCAGAGTGGAAACCTGGTCTGGGATCTGGTCTGAGATCTGGGATCTGGGATCCTGGAGTCACCCTCAGAGTCCAACCCACTGTTCCAGAAATGGACACAACACCTACAATCCAATGTATATTGTACTATCTGCTCCAACGTACTGATGTGTTGGATTCGGATTCATAGACTGCTTTATCAGTCCAGAGGGAAATCGATTATGACACAATTCATCAAATCAAGATCAAAAAATAATAAAGAATATAAATATAATAGGTAAAAAATATAAACACACAAAAGCCTATTGCTTATTATAATTGCTATCTTCAGCTGTTGGGATAACGATGATACATTAAATAATATGCGATATATTTCAATGTATTTGGCAGAATATTTTGTTTATAATGGGGCTACTACAGATTCAAGAGCAGTCGGCTCTGAGAGGGATGTTCACGAAACACAACAATTAGCAGTCATACTCAAAGGCCAGTGTAATTGTTTAGTACTTCTCCTGTATTTAAAGGAACAGTGTATACTGCATACTTTAATTCATGGATTAATACCGGTTTTTTTTATGTTAGAGGATTCCTATTCTCTAAAATAAGAGGATTATATCCTCTCTTTTTTATGAATGAAGTTTTCAACACGGAGAAATGTATAAATGTTTTGATTTGTTAGAGCTGTATTTATGTAGCCACATATTGCACTGTAAAAAAATAAGTTGTAATTTTAGTTATTTATTTTCGCATGCTGTCAATGCCATTTATTAGCTTCGATGTTTTATGTTTTGCGTTTGGTAATTAAAATACATATATATGAAATTTGGTTTCATCTGCTATTTTTGTGCTGAAAGGGTGGAATATTCAATTTATCTATTTGTTATTTATTAGTTATCTTTTTGATTTTCACGAGTGACAATGCTACCACTTTTTTTTTCCGAGGCATTTGGTCAGTTGTAAACGATTAGACAAAGCCTCTGCACTATAGGCCTATGGTAAATCTAACGAACGTCGCTACACCGTCTGTCTAAGGTTATGAACAAAGAAACTAAACCCTGGTGACCTTGAATCGGATATTCTAGATTTTGATATGCGCCCAATGTGGGGAAACTCCTAATTCAAAATTCTTACATCCAATGAACAACTTTCGATAGATTGATATTATGATAACCCGTCTACTGTAGCCTATTTGACCATCCATGAAGGAATAAATTAACAGTGTGTAGGGGACGATTCGTTAATGATAAGAGATGAATTGAGTCGTCAGTGTTAGACTCGGGTCCGGGTGGACCTCTGGCTTTGAACGGACTAAAATAAGATAAGATAAGATAAATCTGCAGGCCTCGTGGTGACCTGGATCCTTAACGGCCCGAGTCAAACAGATGGAGAACCACAGGGTCAAGAAGGGATTACTTTCATTTAACACAAAATAAATCCAAAAGAAAGTCATGAAAGTAACAGACAAAACGCCTGTTAATTAAAACAGAAGGGGCTGTGTTGAGGTGGTGTTTTCAGGCCTGTCTGATTACAGATTAAAGGCCTGGCTGGCCTAAGGGATTATTTCGCTTCATTTCTAGCATCCATATATTTTAACAAACCACAACCAAAAAAAAATAACAATCGCATCCACGTCTCGTCCACCATAAATAGATAATTAATATACAACATAAAGGCCAAGGCCTGAATTTTAAGATCTCCGTCTCTAGCCTGACCATATTTACACAGTGTCAGGGTAACGTCCCCTGCAACTCATTGTTAATTATTCTAAGATTTTAAGAAAGCCCTACCACCAAACAATACTAAATAAAGAAACACAACGTTCACATGTACACAAACATACGTTCTTACCTTTATGAGTTAGAAGGCTAAAACCGCCTATGAATAATATAAACCCATCAATACCCGGTCCCTCATAGACCGATAATAAACCCCCAGCTTGTCAGCGGTCTTCAATCGGGTTGTTTTGTCATCATTAACTCAGGAGCGCGTCTCTTCATTGAGAGACTTCAGCCGGACCGGACCTGTTGGCCGGGTCACAGGGGGTCAGGGGGGTCCCCCCGTGGACACTTCCCCAGGGGGCGATAACCGGAGTCGGAGGGCTGCAGCGAGCAGGGCCCCATTGTTACCCCGAGGGGCCAAGTTCAAGGGCCACTAATCAAGTGGTTATTTCCTCCATCTCCCAAGTGACCACCGGACCTCGGAGGGAAGGAGAGCCACTGACATCTCACTCCGAGACGAGGGAATGTGACGTTGATCACCGTTGGTTTAACCATAGGCCTGGATATAAGTTAATGAAAAAGTTTCTATTTCAATTCCCTATCTTTTTTTTAGCCTACTAAACGGCAAAATGGCAGACTTCGATTTCATTTTGCAAATGTGTTACAAATACTAAATAAATATGTAAAATAAATAAATCCATGAATATTTTTGCAAACGACAGCGATAGCTGGTCTTCGTTTAAACGGTCTTTTAAACCCTTGTGTCTGAAATGACGAGGGGTTAAGTACCAGGATGTGGATACTGGCCTGGATGATCGTTCAGAGACCGCTGGGGAGTAGATCTGATCCTGAGTGAGAACCAAACCTTGAGTTCCTGATCAGACAGACACATATCCTAGTCTTTATCCCCCACAACACACAGGCGACCTTGATTCGTTTATTTAAGAGGCAGGCTATTGCCAATGGTCCCTGGCATGGGAAATACAAGGGAGCATCTCTCTCTCTCTCTCTCTCTCTCTCTCTCTCTCTCTCTCTCTCTCTCTCTCTCTCTCTCTATCTCTCTCTCTCTCTCTCTCTCTCTCTCTCGGGATCGGATGAGCTGGTGGATTGACCCAAACAGATTCCGTTGGATATGTCATTTAGGCTTTACAGTGCAAATGGAAACTAAATTCTGTACAATAAAAAACGGTAACATGTCCGTTTTAAATGGTGATAATAGTTAACGTCAATCATATTTACAGTGATTGTTGGTTATTTTTGGTATCAATCAAATCAGTTTCAATTGAATAGCCTCGTGAATATAATTGTGAAAAGTGATATCATGTTTTTTAATATATAGCCTAATTAACAGGCATCATTCGGCTATAGGGCTATATTACAATGTTAATTCAGCCTATAGACAAAACAGGCCTGGACACACAACGCAGACCCATTGTTGATGACTATAGGCCTGCTCTTAATTATTTGATCCATTTCGTTTTAAATAAATACATTTCTATTGAAATACCGCCTTGTTAGTGGACAGTTGACCAGCATATGTGAATGTTTAATTTCCATCCATGCTTTATAAAATAATTTAGGCGAACTAACGCCCTTGCTCGTGACATTTTCATCAATAGAAGGCCTGCATGCATCAGATTAATCTCATTTTAGCAAATAGAGCAATGGAAACATTTTATAGCGTGAATTTAAATGCACTGTTTCACCAAAATCGTGAAGCTAAAGTCGATAAAGCAGGCTGATTGCATCTGGATAATACCGTGTCTCTGAAATGGATTCGCAACATGATGTGGGGAGAACCCATCAATTAATAGTAAAAATAAAACACTCCTACAAACCATCCTAATCTCCCACGTCACTGTGATCTATAGGGTGCCGCTCTGTACCCCAACAGAGGAGAGGAACCAGCTAAGACCTGCTCAGATCCCAGTAACATTACCAAGAGCAGTTCAGATCCTATCCTAGATCCGCCTATATGCGGGGAAGGTGAAACGCTTTACCAGACGCGTTATTCAGTCTCAGCTCGGTAGAAAAGAAACAACGCATCAAGGAAACAGAGAGATGCGTGCAGCACAATTAGACCATGGTAATAACACGAGCAGGGAGGATGGAGGTGGGAAGGAGGAGGAGAGGATGGGGACCACAATAAGGAGGGCGGAAGCTATGCGCATGCTCAGAGATAATTAAAGCCCGGTGATCAGACGTCGCTGTTCATTATTCCATCCATCGGCTGTTTAACAGGCTGTGGCCGATCTCTCCGCTTACAGATCTGTTCCCGAGCCTAGTCCTTTCCGATTGGCTGCTGCTAGAGACCCGTTTCATACAAAGGTTGAAATTAAACCCATTTTAATATCCCTTTGAAATAAATGAGTGCAACAATAAAACGCCGAATTTGAAACCACATTTTTGTAAGTCAAACCACACTCATTATACATTGTATACTTATGTTTTAATGTTTTAGATACGATCAAAAATAAATAAATTCACGATTTGTAATAAATGATACCGAGGCCAAACATCAGTGAAATCCTCTCCCTTGGCAGAAGGGAGAATGAAACAGGCAATACAATACGCCGATTCGTTCTGGCCTGTACTGGGCATGTGGGACGTGCAGGAAGGTCTTGATCCGAGCAGAATGGTTCGGATCAGACCTCCAAAACCACCTCCAAGGGAATTCGGATTCACATTCCGACAGGCTGCGTCTCTGTGCCATTACTATTCACATAATCGACACGGGGTCTCTAGCCGTGTCTGATGTGCGGCTGCGGCATTGAACTCTGACCCCTGTCTGGAGGGGCCTCGGGGAGAACGGTTGGGTGGGGGTGCGCGGGGCGCTGGGGGCTCAGGCGATGGGTGCTGCTGTGCAGACTGCATCTGCGGTTGCGAGGGGCTCCCGGCCTGGGAGTCCCTGAGCCCAGACACTCCCAGCCGTCCCAGACGAGGACGGCAGACTGGGGGTGGGTCGCTCAGACGTCGCCCCCCACCTCCACCCCCCCAGAGCCCCACCACCACCAGCCATTCTATGCAGGCTGTCTGGCCCGGCCGCAACCTCGGAGGCTGGATGTGGAAACGCCGGGGGGCCCCTGGACGTGTCAACGCCGGGGGCCCTGGCCCTGTCGTGCGGGTCGCAGACGGACAGCAGTGGGGCAGAGAGACACGCAGAGGAGCCGTCGATTTGCGACTTTCATTGTTTCGGAGTTATTCGTTTCCCATACAGCAGACAAAGGCATTAAGCCCTGCAAGGCTTCAGCACGTCTAAATAGTGTCTTAAATCACTCCTGAAATAAAGAATAAAAATTGTCGTTGTTTTAGGCATTCATCCTTTCATAACCAACCCTTGCATTTGATCGCTGGACAAATATCCATATCATTGATAAAAAAAAACACGCATTACCCGTTCAAAATTGGCTACAGCACTGTAGGACTTCGGTTCATTAATGTGTTTATTTTAGGGAGAACAAGAGAGGTTGGATATCATAGATAGCGTGGTTCAATGACAAAACTGCGTGTTCAACAGCACCAGAGGAGCCCACTAGAGGTTCTAAAGAGCACTGCACCCAGAACCAGAGGAGCTCCCTAGACGTCCTAAAGAGCACTGCACTAGGAACCTGCAGAGGCGGTATCCCCCCCGCTGGAGACAACTATAGTGATCCGCCCGTCGTGAACTTCACCCGAGAGGCGCAAACACACAAATACACACACGCACATATTACACATATTTTTGCACACACACACACACACACACACACACACACACACACACAAACACACAAACACATACACGTTAATGCAAAGACAGACAGATAAACACATTAAAGCACACACACACAAATATACATATTCATACTGACAAACACACGTACAAAAATACAAATACACACACATACAAATGAATGCACACACACACAAATATATGCATTCATGTATACACGTGCACACATACACACACGCACACTTACACGCACACACACACAAACACACACACAAACACAAATATACACGTTCAAGCAAGTACCAAGAAACACATAAACGCACATAAAATGGCTCCCCTCCCCCACAGACCTCCCGGGTGAGCTGCAGTGGAGCGTGTAGCCACCTGTCAATCACCAGGTCCCGCCCGCGCTAAGAGAGATGTTTTCCACGGGGCCGGCCCGTCCCCTCCCATACATTCTGAGGGCCCTAGCAACCGCGGAAGGTCGGACAGAAGCGCCTTTGTCCAATCACTACGGGAGGCGGCCATTGAGCCGCGGATCCCCTGGGCAACCAGGACCCGAGGTGTCAGAAAGGGCCTTTTCTGGGGTTGGACCGGAGGGGCCCGGTACGTCTGGGGGTCCCGGCGACGGGGCTGAAAGGCGGTGTAACGGAGCGTATGAAGGAGCTGGTGGAGAGCGGATAGGATCATGACTAATCCGCTGTTCCTATCCACTGTGGTCTGATAGGGACACTTAAACAGCCTCTTTGGGCAGCTAGCGGCCCGTGGTGGCGTGTGGTGGTTAGCCTGCGTGGCCGGTGTCACCGCCGGCGCTAGTGCTGGTTAGCGCCGGCCATGCTAGCAAGCTAGCCAGGGCCGATGGGTGGGAAGTGCGCGGTTTGCAGTCGTTGTTTTTTTTGTATCTTTAGAGATGTCAGGTGCTCGGTCCTTCTGGGAATACAACAACACCTGGCCGACCGAGCGGTCACGGTTGTGTCTGTTGTAGCGCTGTTGTTGTTGTGTGTAAACATAGATTGTGTTGCCAAGTTTCCCGAGCTCACTAGACACTTTGGAATAATGACAAGACGTTTAATATGTAAAGCCGGAGCTGGATCTGTAGAGATGAATCTAGGAGCGTTTCACAGGTGAAAGACTTTGGTAAAAGAAAACATAATAAAATATAAAATATCAAAAAGGGGTAATACATTAAAATGCCTCATTGGAGTTTTTCGGCGGCTACTCCACCATTTTGAGAGGACACATGAGATTAGGCTTCTGTAAAATCCTAAATGAACATAACTACCGTAACCTAGCCAGATGAAAACGTTGTTTTGCCACGTCTCACATGATAAACACAGTATCTTACACAGCAATGTCTTCCCCTGATGACACATCATTTCAACAATAATTACTCAACACAGATATAAAAAACATTACTACCACGCCGATAACTAACATCATATGCGAAATAAATCGAAATGTATGAATGGATTATTTAGGATGTATTCAAACCCAGCAGAGACAGAGGAGAGCTGAGCTTGATGTCGTGTGTCGCCACGCTGTGGGTTGGGAGGAGGGCATGTTTTATGGACTCGTAGATGTTTTTACAGTTTGTGTTAAAGGCAGTGGCGGCTGGTGATCAACAATGTTGGTGGGGCACAGTAATAGTCTGGGGTTCCTCCTCCCCCCATAAAAGTAATTGAATTTAATAGATTTGATTTCCTGTATTCTGGTGCATTTTGGGGATGGCCACTACCTATTTACCTACTATTCATTCAGATTCATAGCCTACATCCTGACTTGCAGGGCCTGGACAAGCTTACACTGCATATACAGACCTACTTCATGGCCATTCCACCAGCCATTGCTATTTGACCCATTGTTGTTATTCTGATATTGAGACAAATCATGATCACTGCCCTATAGCTTCCATTTTTTGTGAGTCTCAATGTCTACTTCAAATGCAGTTAGAAATATGGGACAGTTGCTTCATTTTGTTTATACGCTACAGGACGAAAGACTAAATTAATATGTAACTTACTTGCTCCTTTTAAGTATAACATTGCTTGGGGAGTCCAATTGCTCCTGTGAAAAGGGTGAAAAGTGCTTACAACTCTCTGCTAGTTAGCGACCTATCTCTTCTCTACAAGTAGTTGTGGTGCGCGATTGCTGCTGAGGGAGGTAGCCTATTTGATTGATTCGCTGAATTGTCCAATCATGTGGTGATAACAAAAAAGAAAAGCGATACCATTGGCCTGGGGCGCACACTGGTGCGACCCGAGGGCGATTTTTCTTGCGCCAATGAAAAGCTGTCTCTGCTTGATAGACAGCAAAAAATTAGCGAGCTTACATTGACTTCAACGTGGCCGGCGCCCCTGACTTGGAGGAGGGCTTTATTTCGAATGACTAGTATAGCCCAAATCATTGACGTTTAGACGCATATAAATGGTTGCTGGCAGTGACAAGTATATCACACAATTAAACGAGGATAAACGCTACGTATTTTTGATGATTTATTTCGTATTGATAATAGTTTATTAATAGTTGGCAGACATATTCAATTTAATTATTCACGGAGGGGCGGCCTCTATTGACCCACCGCCACTGGTTAAAGGTCTGTTTACGAGGAGGTGAACAAACAGAAGTAGACAGCTATTAGCTCAGCCTGGGCAGAGCATCAAGCTGTTGTAGAGTTTACTCTGACTCGGCAGTAAACCTTATCGTTATACAGTGAAAGCACGGGCGACTGTAGACAAAATACCAATCAGATATATGCATTAAATGATACAGAGTATGTACATACAGCCATACACTAGGTTAACAAAGAGTGGATTTAATCTGACTGTGCGGCCGTGAACTGGCTGGTTGTGTTTGTGGTCTCTGGCAATGTAGTGCCGATTACAAACTCAACACACACACACACACACAGACATAGACACACATTCCTGGTATTTTCTTTATCATTAATGAGTATTTCACAGGCCCCCTGCATAATGCTATGGTTTCTATAGCATCCATTCCACGCTCACCCAGCCCTTTTTTCCCACCCTCGCTGCTCCTGGACCTGTCAATCACAGATCTGGATTGAAGCAGTCATCGGCAATAGAAAGTGAGGCCTCAATCTCTCGGCCCCGCCCCCCCCCCCCCCCCCCATGGCGCTGGGAGTCCTCCACCCCCCCAATCAGTCTCACCCTCTGTCTCTCGCTCGGTCTCACCTGCTCGGTCTCACCCCCTATGTCTCCACCACTCTGTCTCACCCTACCTCCCCCACTTTGTCTCACCCTCTCTTACCCCCCTCCGTCTCACCCTGGCTCACATGCTACATCTCACCCCCTCCCGCCCGCTTCTCTAACCCTTGCTCACACGCTCCGTCTCACCCTCTCACCTGCCTCGTCTCACCCGCCCTCACCCTCTCCATCTCACCCACTCCGTCTCACCCTCCCTGCCCCCCTCAGTCTCATTCACTCTGTCTCACCCTCCCTCCCCCACTCCGTCTCACCCACTCCGTCTCACCCTCTCTCACCTGCCTCGTCTCACCCGCCCTCACCCTCTCCATCTCACCCACTCCGTCTCACCCTCCCTGCCCCCCTCCGTCTCATTCACTCCGTCTCACCCTCCCTCCCCCACTCGGTCTCACCCTCCCTCCCCCACTCGGTCTCACCCTCCCTCCCCCACTCTGTCTCACCCTATCTTACTCACTCCATCTCACCCACTCCGTCTCACCCTCTCTTACCCGTTCTGTCTCACCCTATCTTACTCACTCCATCTCACCCTCTAACCCACTCCGTCTCACCCACTCACACTCACTCCCTCTCACCCTCTCTGTCTCACCCTCCCTCCCCCATACCGTCTCACCCTCTCTCTTCCCACTCCAGTGCCCCCCCCCCCCCCCTCCCTAACGCTGGGACGGTCCCGTCTCCTGAGTCCTGAGCGCCTCCCGCCCAGAGCGGGAAACACCCTCTGGGCGCCTTGTTCTGATGGCTGATGAATAAACATCAGGGAGGGTCTGGAGGGTGGTGGGGGTGGAGGTGGGGGTGGGGGTGGGGGATGTCTGAGGCGTGGCGAGCGAGGCAGGGACGGGGGTGTGGACGCTTTCTTCTCAGCGGGACTGCAACTCGTTTAATTGGAGCACTTGTGGCACCATTACCTCCTTTACTCAAACACGTTACCGATGACAAAAGGAAAACAGCGCTAAGTCCGCCTTTGTTCGGTGGGAGGGGGGGGGGAGGCGGGGGTGAGGAGGGGGGCTCAATGCCGTTACTCATGTGTGGGAATCAGCCACACTCTCACACTAGCAGGCGCCCGGGCCCCTACTGAGGGCCCAGTGTGGGGGTCGTTCCCCGCTATCTAACGCAGAGGCCCGTCGTCTAACGAAGCCCATGGAGGAGACGTTGTAACGTAGCAGCCGCTCTGATGCTGCTCTGCTGTGTCCGTTTGGATAAGAGTGAACAAAGGTCAATGTACTGACACAAGTAAATACATAACGCAAAGGTGTGTGTATATATATACAATCAAACCACTTTGTGGAGGATGAGCGCAAGGCAGAATATGGCCGGAGGAGAAAGGGGATGGATTTAGTTTCTGCTGTGAATCGACAAGTAGGTCTACACATCGTTATTAAAGGGTTTTAAGTAGCAGATGCTAATTGCCCGATTATATAGTATAGATAGGCGGTAATAGGCTAGAAACAGCCCAGTCTGCTGGAGGCTCAGTATCAATTGTTCTACTTGTTGTGTCATTAAAGTAACACACGTTTCTAAAACAATACATTTCACAGCGACCATGTGCGTGTGTCCCCGTTTGGTCTTACACGTGTAGCCGGGTCACTAACCTTTCTGTTTGTCTGACCTTTGACCTAAGGTCAGACCAATAAAGCTTTTAACTGACCACCACTTGGGACTGCGGACTACTTGACCTTTGACCTGAACCCTCAGGAGACAATCCCCGGGACATGACTGACCTTCAATTTGTTTTTAAACTTTTATTTATTGGATATCCTGTTGAAGATCAATGGTTATCCATAACACGATCCCACGTTAATCCAAGTTGAGTAAATAAACATGTATTGTATTAAAAATCATTAAATTGCTGTAACTAATGTTCACTTTTGCTTGAGTTCCTAAACATATAGTTATAATTATACAAACACATAAGTTGCCATGACAATTGTAAAGACATTTACACAAATATTGAGCTGGATTAATGCCCTCAGTATTTTGGATAAAATGAAAATGGTTATTGACAATTTTCATTCATACATTCTAAGTTGATTCTAATGTTCTATGTATCTCTCTATCAAACAAAAAAAATGTAGCTATCCAAATATTTAGTAAAACCGGGAAAATTTGGAACTATGCAGTTTAAGTTTTTTTGCAGTTTTTTTGCAAAAGGCATATTTCAAATAATTCATCTGTTTACTTTAAGCATAATTTCTAAGTCCCACGATTTCACTAGCTGTAGGACAAATTAGAATTTTGTGCAAAACCAGGAATCAAACATTAAGGTGCAGTTTAGGTTTTACCCTTCAAACAACACAACTTCAACAAGGAATAGTTATCTCAGATCGTGTTCAACTGCAAGATAAAAATAATTATGAATCGAAATATCCCGAATTAAAAGCCACAGCTCTGGCAAGCGGCAAATCCCCCATATTTGCGTTTGAAGAGGGAAAGTTCGCCATCCCATTCCTAATTTAAAACTTTTGATAAATGTAGAGAGATATAGGAGCCATTATTAGACTAGTCCTAAGTGCCTTGTTCGATCAGTTTGAAGGGTTGAAACCGTAGTTGAAGGACAAGGAACCAGGGTTCAGAAGCAGACAGGTCAGGTCTGCTCAACACTGAAAATGGTTTCCGCTCTGTAAAAAGAAAAGCTGCAAGTTAACAATACTCAATTCGCCCAAAAAGCCAACATATTGATAGTATAGTCAATACAATCAACATCAAATCCTTTCAAACTAGGCCATCAAGTTTGTGAATTATTGACTGGGTAGATTTGGGATTTTTGTAACAATGGGGACACCTCTACCTTGTAAATATCTGACTTCCAGAAAGATTTTAAACGCTCCCTAACAAATGTTGACCCATCTGTCACGCTGTTTCATGCCTCGTTGTGTGTTTAGTCAACATTTAATTTGCAACACAAGCCGCGTCAGCTACATCTAACAGCTGTACTATGCTGTCATCTAGCGGATGGTCAAGGCATCACAGTGGCAAACATGGTTTACAGGAAATATAAAAATGTATTAGAAACAAAGCAGAACTGTTTTGTTTCACAGATGAGATACAAATATGATACATACACGTTTTTGTTCCTTATTGTGTGGTTATTGTATTCAAGGACAGGTTCAACACTCTCTTCGTCTTCAGGTAACTGTAATTGTTAGAAACAAACATATAAAAAAGCAATAATTAAACATTCATGTTCTTTGCTTATTTTACCGAGTTACACAATGAGATTAAAAAAAAACATATAACAAACTACATTTAATTTACAATAAATAAATATTCTATTACCAATGATAATTTCATGGTTGTATTTGCATAAATCAATAAAAACGGGTTTCTCATTATGACAATTTCACTGACTATATTTCCTTCTTGATTTACCTCCCAGTAGAACTGATCATCGAAGCAGTCCTCATCTGCAGGATCTCCCCATAGAGGCAACCTTAGAATACACCCTGCAAGGAACACATCATAAACCTGCCTCATTACACAACATACAACTAGGCTACACAAACACACATGCAGAGATGCACACGCACACACACACGTACACACACAGGCACACACAGACGCACACATGCAGACACACCAGCTCACACAGACGCACACTATACGCACACACACACTGGCCCACCACATATACACACATGCTAATTTCCTTCTCGTTTCATAAAAACTAATATTGCATGAAGAAGAAACGCTGAACATTTCCAGTTCTCC
>NC_136942.1:8645283-8695283 GCF_949987615.1 Pollachius pollachius
GATGTGCACCTGGGAGAGAGAGAGAGAGAGAGAGGTCCTACTCTCAGGTCGTAGGTCATCACGTAAGCACAGCCAACGATGGGTATCTGGTGTGAGGCAGCAACTCTCAATCACTTTCATCAGAGGAAACACAAATCGTTTCCATCACATGCTCTCAAATTCATGATTCAGGAAAAGGTCAAGTTAGTTTCAAACCAGCAAGTTTGTTGAGGGAACTACGTCGAACTGAGAGCAATATGAAAAATGACGAGAAACTCAAAATACCATTGTTGGTAGGGTTAGATTCAGGTGCAGATTTGTGATTCAGATGCATCATCCTTAAAGCAATGAAGCACCAACGTTACAGTGGAGTACAAGCCCCCCCCCCCCCCACAGAGAGCCCATATAGTCTGATAGCTAACACAAGGAGGGACTGGGATTGAGGGCTCCAGCAGTGGTGCAGCCACATGGCCTGATGTCTGTAGGGCCCACCATGTCCAGCTTCCCCTGCCTCTGGAACAGGCTGGAGATGGCCACACTGGTGAGCACGGTGGAGGCCAGGGAGAGGTAGGTGTTGATGACGGCTCGGTGCTGCCCGTCCCCGTGGTCCGTCAGGGCCGAGTTGAAGCTGGGCCAGAACATCCACAGGAACAGGGTGCCTGTGAGGTCCAAGCAGGAGCGTTCACAGGGGTCAAGACTCAAATATCAAAGGAATAATATAGAAAAGTATACATATTGTTATTAATCAGAATAATAATAATAGTATTAATAGTAATAATAATAATAATAATAATGAATATTGAATAATGACAACAATAATACAAATAATTCCTAATTAAATTACATTTATAAAATATAATAATATATAATAAATAATATTACATACTATATAGGCTATATATAGGATTATTTATTACTATATAAAGTCATATATTATATGTAGTTATAATAAAAAAAATATATATATATATATCTTTTTGCTTTTAATACGTAAATACTGTGTATTGTACGTTTTTAGATACGCTGTACTATAATAAGCAGGCAGCCATTGTGGGCCCCACCAATCATAGCGAACACGTCTGAGTGGTACACAGAGCCCTGCAGACGGCTGCTCTGCTCCAGGTTGGGCCGGTACAGCATCCACGAGATGGCCAGACCATAATAAGCCCCGAAGGTGTGGATCACCATGGAGCCCCCAGCGTCCCTGGCCTATAGAGGAAAAGAAAAGATGTGACAATTATTAATGTGGCACACAATAATAATTATACAATTACATTAACGTCAATCATACATAATAATAATAATAATAATAATAATAATAATAATAATAATAATAATAATAATAATAATAATAATAATGTTAAAAGTACCAAAGGAAAAATCCAAAAAATTAACGAGACTCATCATCATTATCAACATCAACAACCTCATCCTCATAATCATCATCATCATCCTCATCATCATCATCATCATCATCATCATCATCATCATCATCATCATCCCCATCAACATCGTCATCGTCGTCATGGTGGTTCCCGTGAGGGACGTACGTGTATGATGGACAGGATGATGTACTCCTCCACGGCGTACAGGGTGATCCCGAACAGGGTGAGCACCAGCAGCTGCACCGGGCTCACCTTCCCCAGCACCGCCCCGTAGGCGATCAGGCAGCCGGCCACGCAGAAGTCCGCGTTGATCAGGCTGGGAGCGGGGAGGAGCGGGAAGTACACGTGAAGCGACTGTAGGTTTTTATGTAAGAGACGCACAAGGAAGGTCGTTTTCCAACACGTTACCTCGCAGTTCATAAGGAATGGGTTGTGCTTTTTTAAAGCCATAAGCTGGTGTGCAACCTGTGTAAGTATATATGAGGATCCAACACTGTTGTGCTAAAATGCTAACAGAATATATATTTTAAATACATTTAACTAAAATAATTTGTAGTGCGTCCAACGATGGCACTATTTATACTGAAGTCCATTAAAACTCGGTATGCTAACGAAATAAATCCAACTAATTCAGAAGTAACAAAAAGCTGAATTCCCTTGGATAATAATCCTGATGTCAATAAGGCCTAACGTGAATCCTGTTCATGTCTTTTTATGTGGCCATTTACTGTCCAGCTACAGGTCAAACGGTTAATCATCAACCACCACATCAACCACCACCACCACTACCACCACATCAACCATCACCACCACCACATCAAACACTACCACCACCACATAGACAACCACTATCACCACCACCACATCAAACACCACAACATCAACCACCACCACCACCCTATCAACCACCACCACCACAATAACCACCACCACCGCCACCACCACATCAACAACCACCACGGGACGCGAGCAGTGCGTACTTCTCAACGCCGATCTTGATCTTCCCGTCGGTGTCCAGGGAGCTGAACCAGCCCTGCATCAACAGCGCCCACTGGAGGCCGAAGGCCGCAATGAGGAAGTTGAAGCCCACCGCCCCAAAGCTGTAGCGCTTCAGGAAGGTCATGAGGAACCCGAAGCCCACGAACACCATCACATGGACGTCCTGGAAACCTGCAGGGGACGGGCGAGAGAGGTCAGCAGGGGCAGGATAGGATAGGAGAGAGAGAGAGAGAGAGAGAGAGTGAGAGAGAGAGAGTGAGAGAGAGAGTGAGAGAGAGAGAGTGAGAGAGAGAGAGAGAGAGAGAGAGAGAGAGGGAGAGAGAGAGAGAGAGAGAGAGGGAGAGGGAGAGGGAGGGAGACCATTTACAAAGAGCAAGAAGAAGATGAAATGTTAGGGACAAAGAGAGTAAGACAGATAGACAATTTACAATGAGAGAGAGAGAGCAGAAGCGCGAGAGAGAACGAGGGAGAGTGTTTGATGCTTGAGCTTAGGGATGTTCATTGCTAATGGAGGTGTGGTGCGAAGTGCAAAGACACAAGGTGACTGACCACAGACGAGGGGGGGGTGTGATGGGTACACGGTGGTGAAACCCTGTCACAGTGATTCATCATCATTCACCTCACGTTGCACGGTAACCGCTAGTGACCCCTCTGAGCCGCCGTGTGGACAGGAAACACCCCAACTCCCGCGTCGCCCTCCAGGCATCAATAACAATCAGGCGCCCTCACAACAACGCACACATCATAGGGCCAAGTGTCCGACAAATAACAGCGCACAATACTTTCACACCGCACGGTGAAACATTAGAGGTTTAACTACTAAAGGACCGGAGAGTCTTTTGTGGTAAAGAAAATGTCGGATGAGGCGTAAGAAGTGGTTTGAGTTCCCCAAGACAAAGGGCGCTTCAGACGGGGAGAACGCCCAGCTGTCCTCGTGTTAACTGGAAGGCGAGGCCTAGGAGTTCAACCTGACATCAATACCTTATGGGTGACTACACCTAGAGGACCACACCCACAATGCAGACATACGCACACCCGTTAACCAGAACTCATCAACAAACACGGAACGCACACGCGCGCGCGTTAACCCTCACACATCCACAAACTGGGAACACACTCACGCTCACAGACACACACTAACACATCCTTAAACACGGAACACATGCGCACACACGCGCACATACATTAACCCTAACACATGCAAAACAAGGAACGCACGCATGACACACGCACGCACACAAACATTAACCCACATCCACAAACACACACACACACAACGCACAAGGCAAGCAAGATGGGACAAAAACAAACCAACAATGCAAAAAATATCTTCACTGTAATGTCTATAACACACTCTGGCATGAGTTCAGACATGGAGGATGGAAAGAGTTGCAGAGGCGAGCAGAAGGCGATGACACCCATGGGAGTGTTCACCTGTGTCTCTCAAGCAGTCAGCACTACTAACCCCATCAGCCCTGCTAGGCAGCAGTGGTCCACCATCAAACATTTAACACGTCAATGGTACAACTAGATAGTAATCAACCATTAAAAACACAAGGAAGAAAAAAAAGAGTTTGAGACCACAAACCAAATTTCTATTTTCGTTCTACCTACTTGGGTATCTGAAGTAGAAGTCATTCTCGATGTCGCTCGAGATGTTGTTTGTCCTCCTGAACTCCCGCCAGCGGACGTCCGACTCGGCGTTGTAGCGGATGAAGACGCCAAACAGGATGACCATGGCCGTCTGCCACACGAAGCAGACCACCGGCAGGCTGACGCGCACGTTGGTGTTCTTGGGACGGTCGCACAGATCCCTGAAGCTCTGGACGCAGCCCATCCTGAAGGTGGTGGAGGGGTAGGGGGGGACAAAAGGCTGAGTGGTGGGGACAGAGGGGAAGACAGTGGAAGCTGCGTGTCTCAGATCACCGTGTGCACCTGGAGCAGACAGACAGCAGGGTTATCTCTCCCACTTAGCAAGACGAGCCACTTTCTGCATGGGATAGCACAGCGACACTCCCTCTTCTCTGGGCCGCTACGATTGGACACGGGATGTCCTCGAAGGATCTGAGGGTGGAATGGGTGGTCTCAAGCTATGGTCGACGTGAGCTCAACCGTGATCCACCTCTTTCTGTTGGATAGACACACACCAGACACACACACACACACACACACACACACACACACACACACACACACACACACATAGTTTGACATCAAATGAGAAGATATGGGTGTAGAGCATCACCACTACCTTGTGTGAGCCTTTTCTCGTCCCTGAGACTCAAATGAGGAGAACGAGGAGACACGGGTTGGAACATCTGTACACATGGAACCCAAGTTGAGAACAGATAGACACACACACACGCACGCACGCACACACACACACACACACACACACACACACACACACACACACACACACACACACACACACACACACACACAAGACTCTCACACATACAGTGTGAGCCTCTGGTGTAAGTAATGTGTGTGTATGGCCATAAACATTTAAACATGAAGACATATAGAACAGGTAAAATCCCCAGCATACAGGAGGGCTTGAGCAGACTGTTTAGTGTACTATGCATACATGACACTTTAAACATGACACTGCACACCTTACATGATGCTGTCCACATACATGCCACTGTACAGAAGCACATTGATGCTTTGGAGACATTTCCACAGCTTCTGTGGCCTTTGCTACCAACACACATTTCCTTATTATTATTTAATAAAGATAATGTATACACACTATAGTGAAGGCTTAGGTGCCATTTTGTGCCAGATGTCATTGTACATATACGTTATGGTTAATAATGCATAGTATAATCATTCTAAAGGCGTTTGTGGTGTGGAGGTGAAGGAGTTGGGTTTAGTGACTTAGACAGCTTGACAAATGACCCATGAATGGGTGGCTCACGTCAGAGGTGACCTGCTTTACAAAGTGAAATCAGAGATCAACTCTGGGACCACAGAACCAAGGAAATCTGATACTGTTGACATCAGTGTATGAAAATAAAAGCTTAATGCTACTCCGATGATGGTGAGTGATGATTGTTATGTGTTTAGTGACACATATACCGTAGGATCGCTTACACTTTAGGCTAAGCCTTTAGCATCTGTATTCGGCCAGCCATCATAAGTGAAAATATGTTAAGAAAAATAGATTGATTTTGCATGTTACCACATGACCGACGAATGAATGCTGAGGACACTTGTCAAGTGTGGACAATTGTCCACACTTGTTCAGCAGAGACCCCAGCAGAGACCCTTCCAGGCTTTTATCAACAGAACTGTATAAATATTGAAATCAATTTAGAAAAGTTAAACTCTTTAGTAAACTAAAGAATTAGTTTCCATTTCCGATGTGTGTGAATCATGTTTGGCTGTTAATCAGAACTGCGAGTCAGTATACCATTTCACCGTGAATCCATATTAATGAGCGTTCATATTGTTGCCTCTTGCTGCCTGGTTCAAAAGGAGCTCAAACAACCAGACAGCATTCTCCTCTCCATAACGTTACCACACGTTTAGCCTCAGCAACTCAAGGAACGAGGACGGACGTGTTGCCTATTGTGCATAGATGTAAACAGTTTTTCAGTGGATCTTCAATGGATCGCATAGTAGAGATTCTTGACAAATCTCGTTGAATAAAACGATGTGGATCATGTATGTGGACAATTTTATTTCATCGGCTTTGTGAGCTTACTCACAGGGCATCATTATTAGGAAGCCAGGTAGCTTTACCTGTTCATTGAGCTCATGACTTGGCTTGGCATCGGTGTCTTGGTGACACCAGTGTGGCGAACAGAATGGGTCCCCCTTGGTTTCCCTAGTGTTGCTGGGTAATGTAAACTCCATATGGGGATGTTTTGTGGATATGATGCTGCCAAGCGATGCCCTTTCATGCAGTGAAAAGACACGATACAAAGCATGTCATGTTGTCGACAGCGTAAGCGTTTTTCCTTAAAGTTCTGTTGAGTGAAATGTTGTGTCAAAGTTTGACGAATAATGTTTGACATCTCACATACCTTATTCTTATAAAGTAACATGGTAAAAATGTTACTAAAACAAAACAGATTATTAAAATAAGCAATAATTAATGTTCCCAATCAGATCAACCATTAATACATAGTTTATTAGTCGTTTGTTAACATTTTACAGTGTATTTTACATATTCTCATGAAGCGATCACAGATGTAAAGCGTACCTTTAGCACAACTATATTTCATCTTAATTACAGGATATTTACTCATTGTCTATCAAGTATCTCCATCCTATTTCACTCCTCAAATATGCTGTTTGATTCTGGAAACTAAGGATACAGGGAAAGGATTAAACCAGTTTGGCACGTGGGAATGAGAGTAAGTCAACAGAATCCAACTTGTTGCCCACAAAAGAGCATCAGGAAATAGATCAACATGCACAAGTAAAACCTAAATCCCAAATGTACAATAGCTAAATGTATTTGTCTCACAGCATAAATTGTGCAATAGCAGATTCATTCACACACAGTGGTAAGAGTGGTGTACTATACACGCTTGTTAAATAACCCAAAGGCCACATTTCACCACAACCTGATAATGATAAAAAGATAATGATCATATTATAAATAATAAAATGTTGATCTTCAACATGTTCAACTGTGTTAGGGGTGGTAGCCTATAAACTAGCATAGCAATCCTTAAATCATGACAAGTTGTGGGTACAAACAAGGCAAAGTTGTGTATGGACAAATTCAATCAATTATGTTTATTTAGATAGCCTTAACCTGTTCTCTGAAAGGAATAAAATATGTATAGGTGATTATTGATCTCTAACTAAATCACCAAATTAAATTAAACTCATAAATTCAAGGCTTTACTTTGCATTTCACAAATCAATCATATCGGCAACCAGCTGCCTCTCCAAACGGCTAAAGTCCTGATCAGGCAGAAGATACCTTTGAAAGATATCTTTGACGTCCTTTTCAGTCAAACACTCATAGTCTTGCTGGACTTTAAACGGCAGGTGTCCAGCCAGTTCACACAGAGCCACATTAAAAGCGGTTTCCTCTTTCGCCCCGAAGCTGGACTTCCTGGGCCACAGAGCAATGCGCACTCCTCTCCTGGACCCCTGCTGAGCCTCCTCCTTCTGGCCCTCACTGGGGGGGCATCCTCTGGTCAGGAACAGGTTGTGGGCAACATCTCCGTTTACAAGGGCTTCTGTGACTTGGAAAACGACACGGGCGATTTGATCGAGGTCATTGGGTTCTGCGTAAAACAGAAAACCTCTGGGCAGGTGTGTCAACCGGTAAAAGCCCTTTTCAGGAACCAAAGGCTCAACCGGCACGGTCTCCAGCAGCAGCTCTTGTTTAAGGTAATAGCAATGCAGGTGTAAATGGTTCACAGAAGCAAACGCTCCCAGGCTGTTGAACCCGACCCTGAAGCCCGGATCAGAGCTCAGAAGAACCGATTCAATCCCGGTCAGGATGGCGGACAGTGTCAGGACCTGTGGCAAACAGCGTGACGGCTCTGGGACAAACAGACAATGTCCAAATTCCAAGGGACTGACATTGACCAGCACCACCACTCTCTGGAGCTCAGGTCGATGTCCCCCTGGAGGGCGAAGACTCTGTTCAGTAACCCTGCTCATCTCAAACAGCACTTCTTCTGGACAGATCTTGTTGAAGTTGAACTGATGGGCATTGTACGGCTGCTTGATGCTCTGGATCTCCTGCGGTTTCCTCCTCTCGACGCCTCGCTGGACGTTCAGCTGGGCGACCAGGGACAGGGGTCCCGGTAAGACCCGGGTCTGCAGAGCACCGAGGCGGTAGCGGAAGACTCCTCCCCGTCCCATCCTTTCTCGCCAGCCGGAGGAGAGGAGTGTGTCGAACGGGGACGGCTCTGTGTGAGGGTCGGGGTGCTCAGCCCGGTGGATGTCAGTGAGGAGATCCCGGTGGCTGTACGTGAACTGAGACATGTTGGGACCGGTGAGACGCAGGACGAATATTCTTTACATATAGGAATCACAGCTGCGGACTTGAATAATCTATTAATTGATTTATTGATTGATTGAATGATTGAATGATTAAAGGAGAAGATATAGGACCATATCAGAGTCAGTTCAGTTTCGTCTGTTTACCGACAGCCACACGTATGACTGAATCCGTGACGCCCTGAAGTTGGCGGAAATATACCACACATCCGATTTTGTTCTTTCAAAATAAAAGTCATACAGCTGACTGTCATACAGCTGCTCCGTTAAACGCATATCAACTTTAGAGGTGCACACTCCGATCTCAACCCGCAGCTCCGTCGATGGGATGGGATCGTCTTGGCTGACCTGACATCTCCGCTGGCTCAGCAGTGGAGAGGAGAGGAGAGATGAGACTTGCGGTTCCTCTACCGTCACTGGGTCTGCTGCAGGCTACGGTGTGAACTGGGAAGTACACATGGTGCACAACTGTAGAGAACATCAAGGAAATACAGTGGCATATTGATATCATTATGTCTGCAGATATCAACCAGTGGATGGACGTGTGCCTGTTCATAAAAACAACAACAAACAAATATAATCTTGTACTCTATTGTAACTTTATTCATACTTTTGGATTGTGTTCTTGTATTTATATTTTTTTAGACCCCTAAAGGGATTTGGGGCTTGCCACATCCTTGTCCATAGAAACCATTTCAGGTAATTTTTAATAAGATAAAATCTGTTTTTGCATTATTATATGGGAAATTAATATATGTGGACCTCATCCATATATATTGGAACTCATCTCACCAGCCCTCCAACATCATCTCCCAAACCCCACTTTGTGAGTCACTTGATATGCCAGGCCCAATTTAGGGTACCATATTAGCCAATGGGGTTCCTAGTTATTTTAGTCACAGCATACCTTTAAAGCAAAGCAGTGACTGGCAGAGCTGTCTGAAACAGACGTCCATACTTGTGTGGCCACAGCACAATAGTTGGCTGTTGAGACTCACATGAACTCGGAAATTCAAGCAAGCACCCAGAATGGAAGCCAACAACAATGGAGTGAGTACAGTTATTATTTTCTGATAAAATGCATTGTAATTGACTTCTGTCTACAACCAGACAAAGGAATACCTTAAATATTTCCTAGAACCAGATAAAACTCTTTTTAGAAGGGTGAAATTTGTTAAATGGAAGAAATGTTTAACAGCTTGGCAGCAGAAACACAAGCAGTCAGTCAGCAGTCAACAGTTGTCAGTTTTGCCAGCCGTGCCGGCCTATTTTTAACGCCTCTCCTGTCCCTGAATTACTGCCCCACTACCCTACTGCTGGCAGCGATGACCTCTTTAAAACAATAATCTTTTAAGTCAGCATAAGTATAGCAAGATTTTCAAGAAATGCTATGTGTATGCCATAGGCAACTACAATGCTACTTTGCCGTACACATATGTAACCCGAAGAACGTGTATGTTTTTGCGTATTCTTTGTCATGTTTCCTAGATGAAAACAGGACCTGAAGACAAAGCTCATGCTCCAGATATAAGTGTGACGCGGGATAGTGAGGTACAGCTCACTATCCCAAAGGACCCCAAGTCGACTCCCAGTCATGGTATGTCCCCCATTTTCTAGTCTTGAATAAAAAAACACACACTATACATTTAATGTATTTCAAGAAATGTTATATTTGAAGTATGCCTACATAAAACAATGCAGTTCCAAACTCTTGATTGATGAATATGATGTCTAGATACTTTCTCAGCAGAGTAAGGGTTAGGGTTAGTAATATATAATTTGATGGACCGCATTCTGAAATCAACCATGATTATGATATTATTACATTATTAATTGGTTATATCTAAGTTAAACATTTAAGCAAACAGTATTTCAAAAAGTTTATACTATGAACTATATTGTATCACATTGTCTGAAACCCAAATTACCTTTCTTGTTCATATGTTGTTTTACTCATGAAACACAACCAATCTCATAATATGTCCAGTCAGGCTATTTATCTGCTGTAATGGTAATCATGTATTTCAATTTGTTTAGCAGATCGCTTCGTCAGATCCGTTGAGAATGGAGCACGCAAACCTGAGGACACGGCTAAACCTGCTGCTGACAAGGAGAAAACTATTCCACCAAAACTTCAGATCACGGTCAGCACATTCACCGTCAAATGTGGGGCAGCTCTGAAGGTAGACCTCCCAGTGACTGGACTGCCTAAACCAAAGATTGAATGGAAAAAAGATGGTCTTGCGATAAAGGAGACTTCGAGGCTGGAGGTTTCACACACGGCGTCGTCGACAAGCCTTCGTATCAAAGATGCAAATAGGGATAATTCCGGCCATTACACCATCACAGCGAGTAACAGCACAGGGACCGCGACTGGAGCAATAACAATAGTTGTTCTAGAAAGGCCTGGGCCGCCCACAGCACCCGTAAAGATTGAGGAAGTCAGCTCAGACTTTGTCTCCATCTCTTGGGAGCCACCGGAATACACAGGCGGCTGCCAGATAGACAACTATGTAGTGGAGAAACGCGACACCTCGTCCACAGACTGGCAGATAGTCTCAGCAACAACAGTCAGGACCGCAATTAAAGTCCCCAGGCTAAAGACAGGGCATGAGTACCAGTTCAGAGTGTTTGCTGAAAATAGATATGGAAGAAGTACCCCAATCAGTTCCCCCAACGTCATCGCACAGTATCCCTTCAGTAAGCCAGCAGCTTCTGGCACCCCACGCGTCACCACAGTGACCAAGAACAATATGGTGGTTGAATGGGAGCCTCCCACCAGCGATGGGGGGAGCCCTATCCTTGGTTACCACCTCGAACGGAAGGAGAAGAACAGCATTTTGTGGACCAAGTTGAACAAGCTTGTTATTCCCGATGCTCGTTTTAAAACATCTGGGCTGGAGGAAGGCATTGAATATGAGTTCAGAGTCTTAGCAGAGAACATCGCTGGACCCGGCCTGTATAGTGAGATATCTGAGTGCTACGTGGCTAGAGATCCATGTGACCCACCTGGGACACCAGAGGTGGTTGTCATTACAAGAGACCATGTCACCCTACAGTGGGCAAAACCCAAGAGCGATGGAGGGAGCACCATCACTGGCTACCTTGTAGAAAAGAAAGACCTGCCAGATGGTAAATGGATGAAGGCCAATTTCATCAATGTCATTGAAACCCAGTTCACGGTCACAGATTTGACCGGTGGCGATAGGTACGAGTTCAGGGTCACTGCCAGAAACGGTGCTGGTGTTTGGAGCAGTCCTTCCAGGAGTACAACTGTGACCGCCGAGGATGTCATAGAGGCCCCAACCATATCCTTGGATGCTAAGTACAACAGCACGTATGTGATTAAGGCTGGCGACACCTTTACTATTGATGCCAACTATTCAGGAAAGCCACTCCCACAAGTCAGGTGGCTAAAGGATGGAAGGGAAATCGATAAAAGTACTCCCAAAATCGACGTCAAAACTGATCTCACTCGCACAATTCTGACTGTCAGGGACAGTGCACGCGTGGATGGGGGAAACTATGCCTTGAACATCAATAACATGGGCGGAACTAAAACTGTTCCGGTAAATGTAAAGGTCCTGGATAGACCGGGTCCTCCAGCTGGACCTCTCAAGGTCAAAGTGGTCAGTGCAGAGAAGTGCACGCTTTACTGGAACCAGCCCATGAATGATGGTGGAGCCAGTGTGACCCACTATGTTATTGAGAAGAGGGAAACTAGCCGTGTCTCCTGGACTGTAGTCGAGCCATCGATTGAAAGTCTCAGTTACAAAGTGAATAACCTGGTGTCCGGCAAAGAGTACATATTCAGAATTATTCCGGTCAATAAATATGGTGCTGGTGAACCCCTTGAGTCGGATCCCTTCGTGGCACAAAACCCTTTCACAACACCGAGTTCACCATCTGCCCCTGAAGCGAGTGCCGTTACGGGGGACTCTGTACTGCTGACGTGGCATAGGCCAGAAAGTGATGGCGGATCAGAGATTGATGGGTACATCCTTGAGAAACGTGACAAAGACGGCATCAGGTGGTCTAAATGCAACAAGAGAAGGCTGAATGATTTGCGTTTCCGGTGCCCAGGACTCAGTGAAGGACATTTCTATGAGTTTAGAGTATCGGCCGAGAACGCTGCTGGAGTGGGTGCACCCAGTGTTCCGAGTGAATACATTAAGATTTGTGAAGCTACGTACCCACCTGGACCTCCCACCAACCCAAAAGTCACTGACCACTCTGGCACTACTGTGTCTCTGGCCTGGTCCAAGCCCATCTACAATGGTGGATCAAGCATAACAGGATTTGTAGTCAAGATGAAAGAGGCTACAGACGATGACTGGACAACATGCATGCCCCCTACTGGAGGGGAGGACACCACATATACCGTCAAGAGACTGAGAGAGAATGCAGAGTATAACTTTCGTATTTGTGCAGTAAACCTTGCTGGCCATGGAGAATATGTGGATCTACCTGGCCCAGTGATGGCTACAGAAAAACTGGAGGCACCTGAGATTGAGTTGGATGCTGAGTTACGAAAGATTGTGAGCGTTCGTTCCTGTTCTACCCTCCGTCTTCTGGTTGCCATTAGAGGGAGGCCAGATCCAGAGGTCAAATGGTCAAAAGCAGAGGGCCCTCTCAATGAACGCGCTCATATTGAGGTAACCAGCTCCTACACTGAGTTACTGATTGAAAATGTCAACAGACTTGACTCAGGCAAGTATGTGTTGACACTTGAAAACTGCAGTGGATCCAAGTCAGCCTTCATCAATGTAAGCGTGCTGGATTCACCAAGCGCACCAACAAATTTAGTGGTTAAGGATGTAAAGAGAGACTCAGTATCCATTTCGTGGGAGCCACCTCACATTGACGGAGGTGCAAAGATCTCACACTACATTGTTGAGAAGAGAGAGGAGGCCAGAATGACATTTACTGCTGTCTGTAGCAACTGTGTAAGGAACTCATGCAAGATTGGAAATCTACAAGAAGGAGGCTTTTACTCTTTCCGGGTGCTTGCTGTGAATGACTTTGGTGTTGGACTTCCAGTGGAGACAACTGACAGTGTCAAGATATCGGAGGCTCCATTGTCTCCTGGTAAAATCACAGCTGAGGATGTTACCTTGAACAGTGTCAGACTCATATGGGAGAAGCCGGACCACGATGGAGGAAGCAAAATCACATGCTATATTGTGGAGATGCAGGCCAAGGAAGATGACACGTGGACAGTGTGTTCTGAACTGAAAGCACTAGAAACTACAATAAATGGGCTCACAACAGGAATGGACTATTTCTTCCGAGTGACCGCCATGAATGATCAGGGAATGAGTGAGCCTAAGCCCCTGTTGACCCCTGTTTCTATAAAAGACAACAATGTTGGACCTATCATTAATTTGATGTGCACCGCATTCAGTGTGAGAGCAGGAAACGATCTGAAAATCAATGTTCCCTTTAAAGGTACACCACAACCAGAGGTGGTTTGGGTAAAAAATGGCGAAACTCTAAAAGAGACAAATAGGGTAAATGTACGTACATCTGAGATTTCCTCTGAAATAACCATTAAAGAAGCAATTAGAACGGATGTAGGAGAATACAAGATCAAATTGACCAACTCATCTGGGTCAAAATCAGCAAACATATTTGTCAATGTTCTTGAAACCCCTGGACCGCCAAGTGACCTCAGTATCGATGAGGTCAGTGCTGACTTTGTTTCTCTTTCATGGCAGCCTCCATTGTACCGTGGTGGCTGTGAAGTCGATAACTATGTTATCGAGAAGAGAGACGCAACATCCTCCACATGGCAAACTGTATCAGCTACGATGGCTAGAACGTCGATCAAGATCTGCCGCCTTACTCAGGGCACAGAATATCAGTTCCGTGTTGCAGCAGAAAACCGATATGGGAAGAGTAACTTTGTTGACTCCGAACCGGTTGTTGCCCAGTATCCCTTTGAACCTCCAGGCCCTCCAGCCTCTATTCATGTCGCCAATGCCTCAAAATCTGTCATGCTGGTCGAATGGAGCCAGCCAGAGAGTGATGGGGGAAGCCCAGTGACTGGCTATCACATTGAATACAAAGATCAAAGCAGCATCCTTTGGATAAAGTTAAACAGAATTCCTCTCACTGAGAACCAGCTGAAGGTCACAAGCATTCAAGAGAGCCTGATATATGAGTTCCGCGTTTGTGCTGAAAATATGGCGGGAGTTGGGCCCTGCAGTAAGGCTTCTGAACCTGTGGCTGCAAGAGATCAGTGTGATCCTCCGACAAACCTCACAGTCACCAGCATAACCAGTAGCTCAGTTTCCCTCTCCTGGGACAAACCACAATATGATGGTGGTGCCAAAATAACCGGTTACATCGTGGAACGCAAAGAGCTCCCACAGAGCTGTTGGCTCAAGTGCAACTTTACAAATCTACAGGAGACCTGCTTTGACGTGACAGGCCTCACTGAGGATGATCAATATGATTTTCGAGTCATTGCCAAGAACGCAGCTGAACTCCTAAGTCCACCATCGAAATGCACTGGACCCGTCACAGCCACGCATGATGTGGATCCACCAAATATTGTCGTTAATGATAGATGTAACCCGGTGGTGGTGGTCAACGCAGGAGTCCTCCTGAGAATAGATGCTACTATCACAGGACGCCCCCAACCCATGGCATTCTGGTCTAAGAATAGCAGAAGAATTGACACCAAGGGGAGGTTCGAGATAACCTCCACAAAGACACAGACCTCATTACTTATCAAAGAAAGTACCAGAAAAGACTCTGGACAGTACATCCTGACTGTGCAGAACAGTGGTGGTACCACCTCTAAAACCTTCAGCTGCAAGGTGCTCGACAGACCGGGACCCCCAGCTGGTCCCCTGGCGATAACTGGACTCTCAGCGGAAAAATGCATCCTGAAATGGGGGCCCCCTACGGAGACGGGTGGGGCTGAAATAATGCACTACATCGTGGAAAAGTGTGAAACCAGCCGCGTTGCGTGGACTCTGCTTCATGGGGACCTGACGTCAACAACGTGCAAAATCACCAAGCTTCTCAAAGGAAATGAATATATGTTCAGGGTTAGGGCAGTGAACAAATACGGCGAGGGTGAGGTTCTCGAGAGCGAGCCCACAAAGGCAGTGGATCAGTTCACCGTTCCATCGGCTCCTACTGACGTCGAAGTTACAAGCGCAACAAGCGAAGTCATGACCATCTGCTGGAGGAGACCGGCCACTGACGGCGGCAGCAGCATCAACGGTTACGTCATTGAAAAGAGGGAAAAGCAGGGTCTTCGATGGACCCGCGTCAATAAAAAGCCTGTGTATGACCTCCGGGTTAAGGCTTCCAGCCTGCGTGAAGGATGCGAGTATGAATTCAGAGTCTTTGCAGAGAATGTGGCAGGGCTAAGTGAGCCGAGTATGCCGTCCTCACTTACTTTGGCTGAGGATCCAAAGTTTCTTCCGTCCCCACCAGCAAAGCCCCTCGTCATCGAGTCCTCCAGGACCTCCATCACCCTGTCCTGGAACAAGCCGCTGTTTGACGGTGGAGCAGTGGTGACCGGTTACAGGGTGGAGTACAGGAAAACGTCAGAGGACAGTTGGAGCGAAGATGTTTCAAACACAGAGAACACAGAGTTCACAGTAACTGGGCTCACATCCGGGGAGGAGTATGTGTTTGTCGTCAGATCTATCAACAGAATGGGTGTGAGTGAGCCCAGTCCTGAGACAGATCCGGAGGTCGCAATGGAGAGAGAGCAGAAACCCGAATTTAACATCAGCAATGAGATGCGCAAGGCGATCCTTGTCAAAGCCGGCAGCTCTTTCACCTTGACCGTACCGTTTACTGGAAAACCTGCCCCAGATGTGAGCTGGGACAAGGGAGATGCAGACTTGAAAATCCGAGGACTCATCAACACGTCTAGCTCTATGACGTCCATCACAGTGGAGCAGGCCACACGCGACGACTCAGGAAAATACATAGTGAAACTGCAGAATGTAGCTGGATCTGCAAGTCTTACCCTAAACGTAAGGGTTCTGGACTCCCCTGGTCCCCCGGCAAGCCTCGCCGTCAAGGATGTGACCATCAACAGTGTCACCGTAACCTGGGATGCGCCAGAGAATGAGGGAGGAGCCGCTGTGCAGAACTACCATGTGGACATACGTGACATCAGCAGGAAAGGATGGACCAACCTTACCAAGTCTTGCACACGTCTGTCCCATCGCATCTCTGATCTGGTGGAGGGGGGCATTTACTTCTTCAGGGTGACCGCGGAAAACGAGTACGGGGTCGGAGTCCCAGCTGAGACCAAGGATGGAACCAAGATGATAGGTACTTCTGAATAAATATCACCACGCTCAAATCCTTGTTTGGTTGCTAATATCTAATTCAATGTTTCAATGTCATCAATTGTTTTTTTGTCATGTTTTGAAGGTTATTTATTGTATTAACTAAACAATTGATTTACTTTTTGTTTCAGAAACTACAAGCTTGTAGCTGGGAAAGTCAACCTTCTCCACTCACCAAAAGAATATATTATGGGATGGATGTGATGGAAATCGATTTGTCTTTTAATTATTATTACAAAGTGGCTTATATATATATATATATAAGCCACTTTGTAATAATAATATATATAGTGGATAGTATATATAGTGGATGATAGGAATATTCTCCGAAAATGCACTTTCCATTTCATTAATAGTGACACATTCTGGCACAATGATTTTTTAAATTTTGATTATGTACTCATATACATATTTGTTTACTTTAGATGAAAAGATATATAGCTTGCATTCCTTCCCATAAGAAATGAGTGGATGATGATTCCTTTTGTTATGATATTCATGTTATTAATATTTTGCCAGAGTTTAGCCCTATCTGGATTAGGATTGCTTCATTTCTGTTCCTTACCTCTCATATTTATAGAAACATCGACACTTCCTTGTACGTGTGCTATTACATTTGACATATGAAGGGAGTCGGAACACTATTATTCTTCATGGCAAAAAACGATTTGACCACTTTTGAGATATGTATGCAAAACAATTTAAACATATCAGTGACCCTTGATTTTCTGAGGCTATTAAACGATTGGTTTCACACTGAATAAGGTTAACTTCGGGTACCTTCTCCCTGAACTGGAAGATACCATTTACTGTATTAAGTGACAAAGTAGGGTTTTCGCTGGACGATGCATTCATACCATTCTATTGTATTGCGCCAAAAGATGATGTACAAATATAATTGCAAGCAACAATGGCAAAGTCTGATATGGTATGGCGAGTGTGCATGTGGAAATGCATGACCCATTAAACCACATTCGATTTGGTGTGGTTTCTCACAACATATTGGGTTGAGGTGAGATTCAAACTGTAAACCTCCTGCAATGCATTTCTGACATGCGCTCAACCGCTGAGCTACATGTAGGTGTCCACTATTAGGTTGGGACACCTAATAATATATAATTATTAATAATACATAATAATATATTTCTTCAGACATCTTTTCAAACTTTGTGCCGTTTTAATGTGTGCCTTGGGACTGCTGTTAGGATCTATCCAGGGCTTATTAACAAATGACTGAAAATAAGTTGGTCTTTAGAGACTAAGCTATTTGTGTTATTTTCGTTGGTACGAATGTATTTAAATGTTTTCGTCACAGAGTGAAGACGCCATCTATTGGTGATTAGCAGCTATTGCTTCAATAAAAACCAAAGGACGCGGTGTAAAATGTTTCTAACTTACTGGATGTATCTCCTCTACATCAGAGAGAAGGTTCAGTGCTATGGTTCTCTTACGTTTTTGCATAGCAAATGTTATTATTTGGGAATTACATTTTGCAAGTGGGAACTATGACAATTTGGAGTTAGAATAAAGCCCCTTGCGCCCCCTGTCGGCCAAGGGGGCCACTGTCTCGCTTTCCGCGTGGTGATCACTTTCAAGCCGCACCGACGCAACTCACACACTTCAGTATTATACAAAAGTTAATTAATATCTATTGTGTCATTTCAAGCATTCATTCTCCTTTTATAATTGTCTGGAGACAGTAACACATAACAATATATTATAACAATGTATTCAACCGTATAAACAATATTTGCTTCAAGTGAATTGTATTTATATATGTTACACAAATATTATCCGACTCTTGAGTATTTGACTCCAGTTACCACTCCCTCGCTCCCTCTTTCAATGCTTTTAAATTTTGATTTAAACAATAATTAGCGTAATACTTGTTATAAATTGTGTCCAATAGGTGGCAGCAAAGCCAAATCTGAGGAAAAGACCACATCAAATTCATTTTTTGACATCTTTAATTCTTTCCTGCAATACATTTGCCACAATGTTAAAGAGTAAATACATCTTAAATAGTTAACAGTTGACAGTTTCCCAAATTCCTTTGACATTTCCTCTTTCCACAGTTTGCAAGGGAGAAACAAGCCCTCAAGACCACCTTGTGCAAATTCCCAAATGGTCCATAATATAGTCTAAGCCATGCTTGCCCAAATATAGCAGTGGTTTTCTGGCTGGGTGTTCCGGTTGCAACAACGACAATAAACTCTCTAATGTACTGGGAATTTAATGCATAGATTTGTGTCTGTTCTACTTTATAAAGATAAGCAATTAAAAAGGCATGGCTGTCAGTATGTTAACACAAAATTGTTTTTCTGGGGAGAAAGTTGAACCGATTTGAACTCACTTTAAAAGGCCATTAAAAAATGTAATCATATTCTATACAATTAGGAATGTCGAAAGAAATCCATCATTTTAAGATTGTGTAAATTAATTTAAACACATGGCTTTTTTTTTTTTGCTGAATCGTCCGTCAGTACTGAAATCCATCAAGAGACCTTTCATTTTACATCCCGGCTGACAAAACCTCACAGAACACTCAGCAAGACAACATTATCACAGTCTTCACGATGTACAGAATTAGTGGATGATTTGTTTTTAAGTCTTTTCTTGTAGTGGGACAAACTTGTTTTATTTTTTTGCTGTACAAATCAGATTCTAACCGAGACAGACTCCTGCTTGACGACACCTCCATGACCCCTCAGCCTACAAGACGCATTCAACTATATTATTATGAATACATAAAATGACAAGGGCTTTCATCTGTAAATCCTAACAAAAAGTCGACGGGTCAGAAGTTGCACTTAATTAACCAAAAATCCTGTTTTCCCCATATTTATTTCGGATCAACTCTGAGAGATTCTCATACTATCGCTCTTTAAACTACAAAACACAAAATAATGGTGCTTGTGTGCCCCAGGAAATATTGAACTCTTTCTATTGGTGTAGTGAAGGCTTAGTAGAGATCTTCTCTGTTTAGACATTAATACTATACTGTACAGTGCAGGTCTCCCACTTATCCACCTTTCCAGTCATACACAGAATCCAACAGATACAACACAGAGCACACAGCCATATAGTCCCGGAGCGGGGTTCGCACCTATGTGAGGGACCCAGTCACCAACCCGTACGAGAAAGGAACCACCACCGACATGGAGGCAGTGAGCAGATGAACCCAGGAGGCGGACAGGTTAGTGAATGTTAAAAAATAAAGCAGTGCACACCCCATGATCCAAAATCCATCACACGGTATTTCACATCCATCCCCAAAGAGATCTTGCAGCAATAAATTGCTGTTCCTCTGGTGAGCCCAGGTGCCCGTTGCAGACAGAGAGAAGCAGACTGAGGATATTGTGGTGTGTGGCAGAAAAAAATCAAACAGAGGGCGTTTTCCCCACCCCCCAGTGCTGATGACGGGCCTGCCCTCGGGTTTAAGGGCAGCCCCAAAAACACACGAAAAGGACAAATGGGACTTTTTTCTTGACCCGAAAGAATTCCTGAGCCTTAAAAGCCGACTAATGCCCGTGCGGTTTTACCTTGTGGTCCGACACAAGAGTCCTCATCGTGCACGCATCTAGATGAAGGAGGGACAGAAGAGAAGCAGGAGGGAACCACACCGGTCGCTTTCCTGGTTTAAGTCACAGTCTTTTGTCTGAGCGGTCGTGTTGGCATGGCGTCGTTCAGAAAGGCAGACGGTTTGGAAACAGTCAATGTCACAGCAGGTGATGTCATGTGCTGTACCTCTGCATGCTCGCAGGAAGTGAAGAACCAAAACCAAAGCAAAAAACAAACAGAGAAAAAAAAACTAAATGGGAGAAGAGATGGTTTATTCCAGATCCCTTGACCTCAGGACAGTAAACAATGCTATTGCACCAGACCTCACACACACACACACACACACACACACACACAGACACACACACACACACAGACACGCACACACACACACACACACACACACACACACAAGCCTTTACGATAATTAGTCTACAAACACGTTAGCGTGCACACCTGGGTAGACCAGTGTGAATCTTGAAGGGAGAATCTTAATTACGGGAATAAAAGTCCATACACATTGAAACTGTATCTATGACAACCAGTATATCCACCTCAAAAGCACGTCTAACCAAAAAAAGGAATTGATAAAATTCTGGAAATTAAAAATAAATCAGGAAATTAGGCCTTTTTCTTTCGCCGTCCCGAGGAAATTAATCTCCAAACCTCAAGCGATGCAAGGAAGTCCATTTTACAAAGAAACAGATCCATATGATCAGACAGATGGTCATATGTTTTTCTATAGATGAACCGAGTGTCACATGACCACAGTGTCTGGTGTCTGGCCAAACTCAGAGCCGACTCTGTCCACCCCCTTCCAGTGGAGCCAGGGGTGGGGGACAGGACAGAGAGAGAGACGTCTGGGTGTCAGGGGTGAGGCAGGTGGGCTGAGGGAGGCACTACCCTTACGGTCACAGGCCTGTCCAGTAGACCCATTGCCTGAAGCTTCTACCTGTGTGTCTGTGTGTGTCTATGTGTGTGTGTGTGTGTGTGTGTGTGTGCGTGTGTGTGTGTGTTGTTGCCGACATCCTTTTCCAAACCACCAAAACAAAAACACCAGTGTTGAGACCGTAAAACAATAAGTTAGCAGGATCCTGTGGAGCTGCCCATGACATCACAGGGGGAGGGGGGGATGGGCTGGAGTTTGTCGTGGCAACGCTCCTGGGCAGACATGGACTAGAAAGCAGGGCCGGGTGGTGGGCGTAGGGTTGGGGCTGGGGGGGGGGGGGGGGGGGGTCTAGAACTGCCAGCCAACACAATCCAGTTTCGTCCGTTCCATAGTAAAGAGTTCTCAAGGGTACAATCAGTTCTGGCGTCGATATTTTACATGTGTGTACTTTCGTTTTCTTTTTCTTTTTTATGTTTGTGAGTATGCTTCTGTGAGGGTCCTTTCTCCTCCTCAGGTTTTTCCCAGAACGTTTCTTCACAAGGGCGGTGTAAGCTAGCCGTTCTGGGGTCCATGCTGCCACGTCCACGCGCGGGAACGTCTGTCCCTCGCCCGGCCACTCCCGGGGGGAGCTGGGAGGGACAAGAGGACCAGGTTAAGACGCAGGATTGAACACTGAACGATCTACAACATTGAATGTCAGAGTGGCTCAGCGGTGCTCTGGGCCTGAGCAGTGAGATCAGGACTACGTTTTTAAATGTGATTCTTTTTCGTCAGCAGTACTTGAAATTATTTGGATAAGCGGACCTTTGTTGACGGGTCAGGTGCTAAAGTCTCCAGACCAGAAAGTTTTCCACATTGGATTCGGGAATACACAAGAAATGGACTGAGAGTGAGTGGTGAGTTGTGGTGCAGAAACCAGTGTGTGAACCTACTGGACACTGGGATGAGTGCGAGGTGGCTGTAGGATTGGGTTCAGAACCAGTGTGGGATCATACTGGTTCATACTGGTGTCATACTGGACACTCGGATGGGTGGGTGCGAGGTGGCTTTAGGGATAGGGTGCAGAGCCAGCGTGTGATTTTGAGGGAAACCAGACTGGGTGAGAGGTGGGTGGGGGGTGGGTGCAGGGACAAGTTGCAGAGGGGTGCTCTGACCTTCAGTGCATCATGACACCACACAGCGGCAGCTCATGCAGTCCTGGCCACTCTCGTCGGGCGGGTTGAGTTTCCTCAGCTTGTGCTGTCGAATCTCCCGCACCAACGTGTAGAAGGCGTCCTCCACTCCCTGGTCAACACATGCACACATTGACACACACACACACACACACATACACGCATGCACACATGCCCGCAAACACCCATAGACACATAGATACAGGCACATGCATGCACACACACACACAAACGTGCATGCATTCAGAAATGCAGTCGCACACACAAACACACATACACATGCACACACGCACACAAATGCACCCAAACACGCACCCACACCCACACACGTAAAAGATTAGAATTGTACAGGAGAAAACAGTTGTATTCGTAAATGGTCCTCGGGAAGGGGAATTGAATGGAGGTCACTTCTAATGCTGACGGCAACTCTCCCTGCGTCCATTCATTAATCACGGGTTGGGGAGCGTTACCGTGGCAACCGTCGCCGCTCCACCAATCCCAGTGATGGAAGGAAAAAAAATAAAAAGCCTTGGGTCCTTGGGTTAATGCTCAAATTAAAATGGCCGATATGTTTTTTATTTTACTAAATTAAAAATGCGACTCCGTGACGGATCATAGGTGCTTTGTGGGCGGCCGTCGACCAATAGCGCTCGTTCCTGCGTACGTGTACGTCACACGCATCGACGCCCCTACTGCGGTGGTGAGCGTCGGCGCGTCCTCCTTAAAGCCTACGTGTGCCGATCAGAAGAAGCAGGGTCGGACACTCACACATCCAGTGAACGCTAAACACTCGACAGCGTGTTCTACGCCCCCCAGGATGAGCGGGTCCTACTGGGGCCTGATTCTGCCGGGGCCTGATTCGGCAATGTCCTGATTCCGCAGGGGCCTGATTCTGCAGGGACCTGATTCTGCAGGGGACTGGTTCTGAGACGGCAGCGGGCGGGTACCTGTCGCGTCTTGGCCGAGGTCTCGATGTAGGGGATGCCGTAGGAGCGGGCCAACTCCTGGGCCTGCCGGGTGTCCACCGTGCGGGCCGGCAGGTCGCACTTGTTGCCCACCAGGACCATGGGCACGTCGTCCGAGTCCTTTACCCGCTTGATCTGTTCCCTGTCGAGGAAGAACAACCACCACCCGCTCACGTCAGTCCCTGTTCACGGCCCGGTTCATCTTCATGGCTGTCATGCGATCGTTCTGTGAATCATTTTAAAAGCGCAGCGGCGCGGAGTAATTAATCCTAGTAATATTTTGGTGGACGTAACATTTTAATGGGGCAGCTCCTTTACAGATAAGCATCTCACGCCTTGATTCAGTTACACATAAAAGAGTGTTTTTTACGTGAGACTTTGTGTGTGATAAACAACAGTGGAGCTGGAGCCCCGGGGACCCGGCACCAGGGAGCACTAGGACCCTGAGGAGCAGTCCTCGGGCTCCGGGCTGCTGTACTACTGCACTGCTGAGGGAGGGCGGGGACAGGCAGCATTACCTCATCGCTCTCTAGCTGCAAGTGCCAAAATACAACCAGCCAGCAAGACAACCAAACAAGCAGACAGTCAGTCAGCTTGCCAGCCAGTCATACAGTCAGATAGCCTGCAGAATAACCAACAAGACAGCCAGCCATTCAGCCAGTCATTCAGTCAGCCTGCAAAATAACCCACAAGACAGCCAGCCAGCCAGCCAGCCAGCTAACCATTCAGCCAGTCATTCAGTCAGCTAGCAGATGGAGCAGGCCACTGGGTGAGATCTATCAGTCTCCTCTCCTCTCCCTCATCTGCTTCACTGTGAAGTTCACGTGCACGGCTTCACGTGCGCGGCTCCTCCGTCTCTCAGCGGTGACAACCGTGCTCACCCCCTCCCCCGTGCACGCTCCTGTCCTGGTGTCAACGCCCACATGTGACCCGAGATACAACCCAACACAACACACAACACAACCGCGGTGCTGGGGCGTGCGCTGGGAGCACTGGAAATAACCTCTGGTCAGAGCGGGGTGCCTTTACTTTACGGCCAGGTGCATTCTGGGCAAGGATCACATTCTGCAACGGAGATTCTTCCAGATTCTGCGTTCACTAACTATAGATCAAGAGCCGATGGATGGAAATAACCAGACGGGCTGTATGTCAACCAGAGGGCACTGTGTTATTTAGGGGCTGTGGTGTGGTCTGCCTATATGATGTCAGCAGCTATGTTAGGCCGGAGAGCGGAGAAGATGCTGCTACGCATTGGACCGGTGAGGTAAACACACGCACTAGTCCTCCCCTCCTTGTGGATATTTTAACATCAACGAGAAGGAGAGAATATTGGCTTCAGAAGTCACTCTCTCTCTCACTCCCTCTCTCTCCATTCACCTCTCCCTCCCCCTCTCTAACTCTCCCTATCGCTCTCTCTATCCCTTTCTATCTCTCCCTATCTCTCTCTCCTACTCTATCTCTCTCTCTCTCACTCTCTCTCTCTCTCTTTCTCTCCCTCTCTCTCTAATTGAGTCTGGATTGATTTCATTGGCAGCACACCGTAAACCTCCACTCAGGAGGCTAAGCTTTCTTTAGCCGTGTTAAATGCTTCAGAATGACATCACCGCGCTACTGCAGAGGTGCACACACACACACACACACACACACACACACACACACACACACACACACACACACACAACACACCCTTGTGTCCTCGTCAACAACTTAAAACGTTCCATAGCCTATGTTGATTAAAATTCAGTGTCCCACACCTGAGATTCAACCCCTCTCATTGGATATGTTTTCCCGCCATATAAATCACATGTTCAGACTTAAATTCACGCAATAAGGCTTGAACCCTTACATTTATCTTTACATTAACATTAAGGGCATTTAGCAGACGTTTTTATCGCATTTTATTTATTTCCAATAACATAGTTCAAATGACTAACAGACTAACTAACTCACTTATTTTTCAAAATAAAAGCCCCCCCCCCCCTGTTCCCTCACCTATATTGGTGGATGTCCTCAAAGGACTTGGTGTTGTTGATGGCGAAGACGCAGAGGAAGCCCTCGCCGGTCCTCATGTACTGGTCCCGCATGGCACTGTACTCCTCCTGGCCAGCCGTGTCCAGGATGTCAAGCAGACACGTCTCGCCGTCTATCACCACCTGCTTCCGGTACGAGTCCTGCAGAACCAGAGGGGGTAGGAGCGTTTTAGTCTCACGCAGAACCCCTCCTCACCACGGTCCCGGGACCCTCCTTTTGACCAGCACCCCCGAACCACCGTTATCTCCCTTGATATACTTTAATACAATAATAAGATAATATACAATAATATACTATAATTGTTTAGCACCATGCTAATGCTGCAGCGGCCGAGGGGTGTTTGAAATGGATGAAACTGAGGGAGTCCACTTCTGTTCCGAACAACAATTAATGTATTTAATATTTAACAAATATATTTTACGTCAAAATCCAAATCTTCACTTCCCCCTTGAACCCGCCCATTTACCGTCTATGGACCTTATTTGCCAATCGTCCATCTTGGATCCATCTTGGTTCTAGATGCTAGCTGGGTGGGTGAACGCCCCCCCCCCCCCCCCCCCCCCCCCCCCACGCAAGCTGCATTCAAAATACACTGGGGAGTATGGAGTGGGAAGGTGGTGGGGTCCCCTCTTATCTTTCATTCCTCACTGGGACCAACAGGGGTATCAGTGCCCTTTGCTTCTCAGAGGGAAGGGGGGATTGAGGTGAGTTGCTTGGAATCTGAATGTGGGCAGGAGAAAGTACAGTACACAAGACTGTAGTACACTGTTGTACACTTTGTCAATGTGTGTCATAAACAACACTTTCCACTGTAGTGCACTGTAGTGCACGGCTTCAGTCTTTCTGACAGCTCTGAGCACACTGGAGTTGGTGATCCCCATTTCGGTGTGCTCTGAGATTTCTGTGTTTGGTACGTTGTGAGCCCCCCACCCAGCTCCAACTGGACCATGGCTCTTTGTCCCAAGCACCCCCTAATTTCAGAAATACTGCTTTCAATCTTTGTATTTTTAAACATCTCAAAGGTCTGTGGCGTTGGCAGCTTGGACCACATACAGCATTCAGGTCATGGCTTTCTCCTGGGCCAGCGGGCCAGGGATTGTTCCAGATCAAACAAGGCAGCGAGCAAGCATCAGCAACATTAGGAACAATCTTTTGCAGTAGATACAAACACGTGCTACTGCTACGGCTCGGTAAACATTAAGCTTGTCTTAAGGCTGAGGTCAAAGTGCATGGAGGTGCCTGTGCTCACGCAGTCACACACATGCAAGCACACACGCGCACATGCACGCACGTGCCTCCTAGCCAATGTTTAGCCTTCCAACACATGTCCACACTAACATGGGAGGCCGTCCCTTTGTTTATGGGAACACGGGGGCCAGGAATGCACACACAGACAGGACATTGTCCACTCAGAGGCAGGCGTGGAGAAAAACAAAGATGGCTGACAGGGTCAAAAAGAAAGCAAGGTCTGTCTCTCTCTCTGTCTCTCTTCCTCTCCATCTCTCTGTCCCTCTCTCTTTCTCTCTGTCTGTCTCTCTCTCTCTGTCGCTCTGTCTGTTTCTCTGTCTCTCTGTTGCTCTATCTTTGTTTCACTTTCTCATGATGAAATGTGAACCACCGCCTTTTGCGTAACCTTGAGAAATAGACTTGAACGCTGGCATCGAGCCCCAATGGGTCCGACCGTTAACTTAGAGACCTGTTGGGTAACGTGACAAGAGTGGAAGGATCTCATTAACATCTGGTTTCACTAACAGCTCACTAACACCCAGCAGTCCACAGCAGGCTGTGCCGCCGAGAGACAGCGCGTACAGGAAACCATTCCTCCGTTGCGTTGTGGCGTAAGGAGCTTCACTTGCCAAACCGACCAATATGCCTTACACATTAGACTGTTACACCATCAGCATGAAGTGACCCGTAGAGGTTGAACATTGACAGGTGGAGTCTAACTTGCAGCCAGTGTAACATAGTCTTGGGAGGGAGGGAGGCGATGGGTGAAAGAACGTTTTCAGGTGACTTGGCAAGGGCGTTGGGGTTGAAAGTAATATAATACTGTAATGTGTGACTTTTATCACAGTATTTTATTACACAGCTCTGTTAAATACTGGTTTCTGATTGGTCCAACAGGGCATTCAGCGGTCTGTTATTTCTGTATAGAAGACCGTTGCTATGGATACAAGACCGTTGCTATGGACGCTAATCCAACTGTAACAGACTTTCTTGTGGAAGCAATGTTATATATATATATATATATATTTTTTAAATAAATAATAAATGTATTTTTGTTATATTTTGTGTAGCAGTGTAATAAGTGGGCTAATCAGGGTGAAAGTTAAAAAACAAAGATGCATAATTTGAAAGTTGATTCGGCTACTACTGATCATTCAAATGAACGCAAAAGTTACAAGTCATTTATAAATCATTACTTCAAACCCAAAGCAATATTGTAAAGTAACTTATTACTTGTCAAATGGCAGAAAGTAACTTCCCCAGCAATGCTTGCCACTGGGACGCATGTGAACCCCGACAGTAAAGTAGGGCACCGTACCTCGATGGTTGGGTCGTACTCGTCCACAAAGTGGTTCTGGATAAGCTGGATGGTCAGAGCGCTCTTCCCCACACCTCCTGCCCCCACTACCACCAGCTTATACTCCGTCATCCTCACCGCTGCTTCTGGCCACGCGCACCACTGCAGGAGACACAGGAGCACAGAGACATGGTTAGCATGTGTTAGCAACACCCACACACACACACAAATGGAATCCTATGCTAACGGTCACAAGGTCTGACGGGAGCCGTGGACTGCCCCGACGTGTCTTTCCCATGGGGTGTGTGTGTGTGTTTGTGTGTGTGTGTGTGTGTGTGTGTGTGTGTGTGTGTGTGTGTGTGTGGGCAGAGTTTAGAGAACCTAAGTGAGGAATGTGAAGTATGTGCTGAAGGTACTCTGTGTTCCAGCCCGCCACAGCCCTGAGCAGCCAGAGGAGAGCAAGTATTAAGAGAGGGGCGTGTCTGTGTGTGTATGTGTGTGTGTGTGTTTGTGTGTGTGTGTGTGTGTGTGTATGTCTGTGAATGTGTATGTATGTGTGTCTGTGTGTTTGTTTGTGCTTGCGCGTGTGTATGTGTGTGTGTGTATGGCTGTGAATGTGTGTGGTGTGTGTATGTGTATGTGTGTGTGTGTGTGTGTGTGTGTAGGTATATGTGTGAATGTGAATGTGTGTGTGTATGTGTGAATGTGATTGTATTTGTGTGTGTGTGTGTGTGTGTGTCTCAGATCAGTCTACATGGTTATACTTTTGGATGCACTGTGACTAATGAAAACAACGACTAACTATAGCTGTTACTAGAAGCTGACATCATATTCATACGACTCACATTTCAAACAACATTGGAGAAAAACAGCAATAGCAAAAAACCCTAATTCATAAGGTATCATGATGGGTAATTATCCGTACAGTTGTCACTATTCACCATCACAATTAACCTCTATGACTAATGACGAATGATGAGAAATGACGCAGGCCGTCTCTGAGAAAGATGTGTCAGCTGGCTGGCTTTCCAATTTATCTCTATGGGGAAGTGCTGGTGTTTCCAGCATGCCTCTTATATTAAATAACTCGGAACCTGTCGGGAATTTCCAAAAATCTGATCTTATTGGCCTGTAATTGAAAAAATAAAGAAAATGCTACAACTGTTAAAAATGTAGTGATTGTGCTGCCGGACAACATGCAATCACATAGTTGTGACTACAATGCTTATCAGCTGTGGAGTCTGGGGGCCATGGTCAAATTCCAAGAAAGGAGATTAGGTAAATAAGACAGAACGACTTCCTCCTGCTTTAGGGACGAGGTGTGACTCACTAAAATCCCATCACCTGCTCCAACACCTAACCCAGCTGTTTGTCTGGGTGTCCTGACCAGAGGGGCTGTAGACATCACAGCATTGTCACCATGAGCACATCCATGGTTGACGGTGGGCGGCTTCTTTGTACCGTTTGGACGATGGAAACGTGTGCAGAGAGAGTAAAGTGGAACACTGAACAACGTTTTCTTTCCTGGTGCCCACTGTGACCATTCAAAGTGGTGTACATCTGTATGTCTCTTATAGACAGCGTGGCCTTGAAGCACACTGCAGGCCGGCCATGTGTCAACAAGAAAGACATCTCTCCAGGTAAGAACAGATATACTGTTAGACTTTCCATCCCAAAGCAGGAATATGTTCTGCCAGCCACTCACACCCTCTCCCCCAGTCAGTCAGTCAAAGTAAAACTAAAACCAATCCATTTATTAGAGGAAAAAGTACACAATAGGTGATGATATGCAAACTTTAAAAAAAAAAAATTTAAAAATTTTATTCTGAATTTTGGTTCTTGTTTTCACCATTCTATGCTACATTTAAATATATACAGTGATTAGATAAAAAAAGAAGCAAAATTAGGATAATCTTGAGAGTGTTACGAAAACCAAAGTTGAATGACAGTGTTGACATATGACACGAAAGACTTTAACATGTTACCCAGAAGACTGTTACATGTTACCAAGAAGGCTGTACCATGCTGCCCAGAGGACTGTAACATGTTACCCAGAAGAACACTATTACATGTTACCCAGAGGGCTAACATGTTGCCCAGAAGACTGTAACAAGTTACCCAGAAGACTGTAACATGTTACCCAGAGGACTGTAACATGTAGCCCCGAAGACTATAACATGTTGCCCAGATTGGCTGTAACATGTTGTCCAGAAGTCTGGAACCTGTTGCCCGGCAGACTATAACATGTTGCCCAGAAGGCTGTAACATGTTACCCAAAGACTGTAACAGTGCTGCCCCAAAGACTGCATCATGTTACCCAGAAGACTGTAACATGTTGCCCAGAAGACTGTACCATGTTGCCCAGCAGACTGTAACATGTTGCCCAGAGGAATGGAATATTTTACCCAGAGACTGTAACAGTGTTGTCCAATAGACTTGAATGGTCTTGCCCCAGAGACTTTAACAGTGTTCCCCAGAAGACCGTAACAGTGTTGCTATGGAGACAGTAACAGGTTGCACAACAGCGAGGGGATTGCCCTGAGCGCCCTGTCTTCTCTCTCTTTTCCCTACTGTAAATAAAATAAGCTAATGTATGTTCAGGGCAGCCCATAGTAGTGAGTGCCTGCGCTAGGCAGAGCGAGAGCGACACGCAGCTAGCCAGCTAGCCTCCCCCCACCTCCTTCCAGCAGATAAACAGAGGTGGTGCTGTGTGTGCAGGGCAGACCCAGGCGCGGGTACAGCCCGTGGTCCCCCCTAACACTAGAGAGACCGGGCCAAAGAGCCAAAAGGAAAGAATTCAGCATCTAAATCATTATTTTAGTTCTGTTCTGAGCCTTGAGAACAAAAACAAAAATGTCATGGCAGTTGGGTCTTGGGAGGTCCGTGTCTGCGATGCATGACACACACGCACAGGCACGCACGCGCGCACGCACACACACACACACACAAAAGCACACACAAACTAAATTATACTCATTTTTATATATAAATGGAGCCAGTAATATATATATATATATATATTGCCGGCTACATAATCTTATATGATACCATCAATAAGAAAAAAAATCATTGGTCTCAATACACATTTCAATCAATACCAAACTAACCACATACTAAAACACAAAGCACATAAAAAGGAGAACTATGGCTTCAAGAACTACTGCACACCAACTATACACAAACATACGGCGGGTCTGCAACAGCATGCCTTTTAAACGCTGAACGGGCCCATCCGTTGCAGAGCAGAGATGTTCATGCTCATTGTGAGTGTATGTCAGTTCTGCCCAGTATAGCCATGCTACTCTGAAGACCTAGGGAGCCCTGGCTCCAAAACGTCTCGTAAAACTAGATCAGGTCACTGGCTAATTAATAATCCACCCGTACAATACTACATATGGAGACAAAATTGGCGGCCATCTTTGAACTCCACCTGATTTACACAAAGAAACCGCACACAGAGGTGTACAGGGATTGACCGGTTACGTCAATCCCTGACGCAAGCAGTTTTAAAACGTTGCATTTTGTAATGCCAGGGCGTTGCTTTGGACTTCAGCTCTGGAATATATATATACATCTGGGCTATCAGCATCGCCACTAGCTAAAGTTCAGCAGTCAACCAGATGCTGTTACGTTTATACCGCGTCATACGAGGGCCGTGTCATATTTACATGATGAATCCCGCGTAGAAGAACCCGCTTTACGTTGCCTTCCCGTCCTGCGCTCTGCCTGTCAGCCGGGAGCGGGAAAAGGCTGGCTGAATGAGGGACTTAATTCAAAACCAGGGCAGCAGGTTTTGATCATGTCTCCGTACAACACCTGAAGAGAGACCACACACTAGATGTTGTTTTAAAAGGCTCACAGGCCGATCCATTACCTTGTCCACACAGTCTCTGTGCTGCTCCCTCTCTTTAGCTTTGGGCGGACGGAGGGGAGAGATATTTATAGCCCACCCCACCTCCAGTCTGGGAGAATTAACAGTTCATTTTGAAACTGTAGAGCTCTGCTTGTACCAAGAGGGTAGCCTTACACACACGCACACAGGCACGCACGCACACACACACACACACAAGCATGCACACACACGCACGCAACTACAAACACACACACACACACACACGCACACAAAACCTATTCAACACAACCAATGTCCCCCCAATTGTGCTGCATGAAACATCCTGAGAAAACAATTAACTTCTGCTGCGACGCAATCCCGTCAACTTGGAAACCATTTTGGATGTCTTCTTCTTCTTCAGTTTATGGAGGGGTAATAGCAGCAAAACAACACGATAAAACAACACGATAAAAAACCAAACCTGTATTCACACGTTAAAAGAAAGGACGGGTTAGAGAGGAGAGTGTGCATGCAGCACGGCGTTTAAGAGCTTAATTGATGAAAGGCAGTGTGCTGGCAGAACCACAAGCAGGGATAATAGATTTATAATGGACCAATGATGGTAAGGGGAACCTCTCGGGGGACATATCACAGTCCAATACTGAGAGAGTGAAGGAGCCGCCATCAACCCAGCGAACCCACCCCCCCCACTCCTCCTCCTTACTATGACATCATACCCCACCATAGCCCTCAGAATCAAAGGGCCCACAGGCCGTGGAAAAATACTTGCCATTTTGTTCCTCGTGAAAATATTAAAAGATGTATACACGTCAAAAGTTGCACAATATATTTATTCTTCCATGTTTGAAATGTGTTCTGTAATTAAGTGGTGTGTGTGTGTATATATTTTAAATATTGCTTTATTTGTTGCAGAAATAATCGGTTTCAACCATGTTTCATCCATTTCAGAATTTCCTTTATGGGAGGTTGAATTTAGCCTCTTGCCATTCTTTCTATGCGTCCAACGTGATCACTGAACAGGCGGAGGCGTGTGGTGTAGCAGTGTAGTGTGAGGGAAACTAAGTCACACCCATGGCTCTCCTAGAAGGGATGTTGAAGGTAGTTGTGTCTGCCGCCTTGAACGGTAAAATAAACACAACACATCCATCTCAATCGATCACATTCCTGTTATAACTGTGTGACAAAATCCACGGTTAAACATTGTCTATTGAATAAATGAGCCCGATGAGAAGAGTTTGTGAACGTTACTAAATGTGTGTGTGTGTGTGTGTGTGTGTGTGTGTGTGCGTGCGTGCGTGCGTGCGTGCGTGCGTGCGTGCGTGTGTGTGTGTGTGTGTGTGCATGCATGCATGTGTGTGTGTGTGTGTGTCTGTATGCGTGTGAGTGTGTGTGTGACCTTTTGCCTACTTGGTCACTGGTTCAACTGGAGAGTGAGTTGGCGTCGGCAGCAGAATGATGAAATGACTTGGGACCCCTGACCCCTAGACAAAGAGTTTCTAGTTGAAAGCCATTAGGTTCACAAGCTAAACACTTTGAAGACGTCCCACTAGTACTTGGCCAATAATCTCCTAATTTATCTGTGTGTGTGTGTGTGTGTGTGTGTGTGTGATTCTGTGTGTGTGTGTGTGTGTGTGTGTGTGTGTGTGTGTGTGTGTGTGTGTGTGTGCGTGTTTGTGTGTGTGTAATGATAAATGAGAGCTCTACACACAAACACACCAATATGGGTCCCAAAGCAACGTGGACAATTTGTTCCCGGGCCTAGGAAATGATCACGTCCATTTTTTATAAATTGGTAATAATACCACTGTTAACTTAAAATTGTCAATCACGTTCGCCAAGTAATGTATCATTTGTTGAGTAAAACATATAGGCTGTTCTATGTGCTGTTCATAAATGTGTAGTAGGGTCATCATAACAGAGGGTGTCAAAGCATGCCTTATTGTAAATGAATAGCGGGGGATTTGCCATCCTTCACTATGTTTAAATGAGATGTAAACAAGAATCGAATGTTAACAATCCTAGCCTCAAATATAATTTGAATAAAGCTACTTGGCAAGACCAAAAACCCAGAAAAAAAAGATTGACAGCATAACATCTGTACTTCTCCCGAGCGTTGTTGTTGATCACCATTGCCGTGACAGCAGACAGTTCACCTAAAGTAGTCGATTCGGCACACATCCTAGACTGTATTCACAGTGACTCGTCATCAGACACCGATTTGACATTCATTAAACAAAAGCATCCACAGCAACACCCAAAACGATGCGTCGAGTTCCCCCGAGGAAATGCCCCAGCCGCCGGTCATACGCTGTTGCATGGCCCCTACTCGCCAACTCCCTCAACCCCAACATGAACACGCCACTATGTGTTGCTCTCTTTTGTGCAAAACAAGTGGAAAGCATTGCATGTGCATTGCAAGTGAACGCTTCCAGCGAGATAGTATCCACCGAGGTCCCAATAACGCCTTGCACTGGAATGCAACTTCCGCAGTACTGCGCTCGGCCGTCCTCCGTGTGACGGGGCGTCACCCTGCTCCCTCGTCAACACTGCTGCACTACTTCGCTTATGCATTGGAAACCGAATCCGGTGTATTGTTCACATTTGACGTGACGTCTCCCACTCAGGCGTCTATGCATATGCATTCGGTTTTACTTTCCAAATGAGAGCAGACAGAGAGGGGTGAACGCCGACGTATGATCGCCTCGTTGGCCAAGTTGTGCACACCCTAACTCAGACGAATCTCCACCAAAGGATAGAAAAAATAAAGGGCTGAAACGTCCAGAAGACCTCTGATCTGCTTCTGATCATGATCCACCATGAGATCGCTCAGCTCCAACACTGAGGAACCACATTACTCCATGCCATGAGTTATGAGGCTATAGTCCGAGCAGACCGCTCCTAGGTCGGTGGCACAATAACATCTGAAGTGAGGGTCGGCGATCCCCGTCGATCCCCGGACCACACACCACACCACGGTGCTACATTTTAACATCTAAACAGCAGCCATCCCGATTGAACGTACACACACACACACACACACACACACACACACACACACACACACACACACACACACACACACACACACACACACACACACACACACACACACACACACACACACACACACACACACAAACACAGAGTGGGTACTCACCACAAGCAGATGTCCACGATTCCCACAGAAGGCGACGCGGTCTCGCGGACAGTGTCTGTCGCTTATAATAAAAAATAAAATAAACGGCGGTCTCTTGTTGTGTGTGTGTGTGTGTGTGTGTGTGTGTGTGTGTGTGTGTGTGTGTGTGTGTGTGTGTGTGTGTGTGTGTGTGTGTGTGTCGCCCACCGGCTCTCGCTGACGTCAAGGGCCCCTCGCCGTCACTTCTTCTAGTAAAGCAGCACTTTCTCCTCCGTGTGGGATAAACTAAACGCGAATTCAATTGGATTCTTAGGAAAAGGAGCCCGCGTTGAACAATGCGCCTGATGAGCGAGGAGCGGAGAGGAGGATGAGGAGGAGGAGGAGGAGGAGGAGGAGGAGGAGGAGGAGGAGGTCTGTGGAGCCCACGCCCAGCAGATCCACCGAGCAGCCAGAGGTCCGCCCCGGTGGTCACCACCGTGCATGTGGTGGGTGCCCCCTGCTAGGATCGTTGCAGGCGGGTTCGGTTTCAGACGCTACGGTGAATGAATGTCATGATGGTGGTAAACAAGCAGTCATGCAGACGACATGTGAGGCTGCTCACATGCAACGCCACCCATTGGAAAAAGGGTGGCCAGCTATAAAATAGGACAGAATATAGGCCATTTAGTGCCATTGGGTGAATTGCCCCGGTTGAATTCAATTAAAAATATATCAAATTCCAATGTACGAAATCGTTGAACGTGAAATGCAAAAATCGGTTTGATAAACCCTGTGTTTTATTTTCTACAACACATTATTTGGACTACATTTCCCAGGGAGCCCGGCGGCGCTCGTCCCCGTATCCAGGAAGTGACTCCCCGTTGTCAACCACAACTTTGCCCACAGTGCCCACAATATGAAGATGTGGGATCTGTCTGACATTTACGGTTCTCCTTCCGCCTTGCTTTGACGTCAAGGTAAGGAACGGGCATTTCTGTTTAGTTCCCCTTTACAATTTATTAATTAGATGTATCTGTAGACTGAAGCCACTTAATTGACTCACATGAGCCTATTTTAATGTGCTGTATTCACCACAGCTCCCTAAAGAGATGAGTGGCTGTGAAGAACCCCCGGCCCAGAGACTCCTCGGTAATGGCCGGGGGGTTCGGGTCACGGAGATGACGGGACCCGGTTCCCTGAACCGGGCCCCTGCAAGACATGACGACCCCAGAGTGGAGGTCCCCCTCTCTCCAGCCATGCTCGTGAGGCCATGCTAGATCCTTCAGGGTCACATTCTACCCCACTCGTTTATAGAAGTGTACTCTTTACTTAAATCTTGTATAATCAATGTGCATTTTGTAGTTATTACTACATGTAATAAGTACAGCTATTACTACATTCCATGTAGTAATAACTGTAGTTATTTGTTTCCTCTTGTAGTTATTACTACATGTAACTACATGTAGCTACATCACTACATGTAATGTAGTAATAACTCTGGGTAATAATTACTACAAGTAATGTAGTAATAACTCTAATAACTCACTCTGAGGCCTTTTTAACCGGCCATTCACGTTCACCTCCAGAGCTCCTGCTAGTGTTTAGAACCAGGAGAAGGGAACCAAGATGGCCACCAGGCGAAGAAGGTCCATTGGATGTGGACTGAGGCCCTCTTCTAGAATACGTAGATCCTCATGATGTGGGTGAGAGGTGGGTCTCCAGGGTCTGGCATCTAACGGGTCGAACCTGCTGTTCTGCTCTCCCCATGTCAGAGGTCTGTGTGTGGAACCGAAGACCTCTCCAAGATCAGCTGCCTGGAGATCTGTGTGGACACGAGGGAGAACACACTGGGGAACATTGGTAAGGAGGCGACAATGTGTTTATTATCATAACGATAAGTATTATACTAATAATTCATCGCATTCACACATCGCTTTCCAAGGCACTGAAAACGGCTGACATAGTGAGTGTATTATAATTAATATTTCAAGTCACAGTGAAAAGCGATGTCATCAGACGTTCGATGAGGTTATACCACACGTCCGGACGTTTAATTGTTTTTTTTAAAGGGCCATGGGACCGGAACCTTCCATCTCAGAAATAATCCCCAATCAGACCATAGAAACAGAACAGCTTCACTTTGAAACACAGAATGAATGAAACCTAATTTCCGAAGTTGAAGTTCAAACAGGTTTCACAGGTGTATAACTCTACACACACAGCCATCCTCCAAACATGCTCGTCTGGCTGATAATTATAGTTGGGGGGGGACGGGGGGAAGGAAGCAGCTTCAATTTGCTCATCTGCCCTCAAAAGATCCAGGATTGCATAACAAGTGCAGGCATGAGGCGAGGTTGTGGGTTTTCCGGGCTGATCTCACAGCTGCCTGCCTGGTTTGGCTCTTCTGGAGGCTGGGCGGGGCTGGAGGATAGCCAGGCGGTTGGTATGAGCCTCTACGGAAGCTTCGGCGAGGCGGCGGCGTGACGTGCAACGCTGAGACGTCTCAGCGTTTTTGTCTTGTCTCCGTGCAGGTGCCTGCTTGCCCGGGCTCGTGGAGCTGAGGCTGAACAACAGCGCGATGGCATCGGTGCGGTGAGTGGAAAGTCATGCAGAATGCAGTCAGCACATCAGTCATCCTCTAGTTTCTCTGTCTGCTGGATGCTTGGTGTTTTCTTTGGGAAGGCGTGCTCTGCTATGCCCCCCCCCCACCCCCCCCCCCCCCCCCCCCCCCCCCCTCCCTCTGCGCTAGATGAAACACATGTGGTTGTCAACAGTGAATAACAGACAGAATCGATGCAGATTCACAAGAGCACACTCACACAAATCCCCCCCTCCCCCCAACAGAAAAAAATACTTTTGACTTTATTTAATAAATAAACGCTATAGAACATGACAAATGAAAAATCTGTTACAAACTATAATAAAACTTACACTAACAAACAAACACTACCAAAAATATATATCTCACACAATTATTTGATTATTCTCCCAATATGTTTTACCCCTCTCTCTAAAGGAGATCTTGTTCAAAGAAGATGTTAGGATATTGATTCCTCCTCTTATTCCTCTTGTTAAGCTTTGACCCTGATGGCATTCAGAGTATGTAGATAGAGAGAGCGGGAGAGAGTGAGAAAGAGAGAGGGAGAGAGGGAGGGAGGGAGAGAGAGAGGGAGGAAGAGTGGAAGGGAGGGAGAGAGAGAGGGAGAGAGGGAGAGAGAGACACACACACACAGAGTGAGTGGGCTGTCCTCCAGGTTCCTATTGATGGGAGCAGAGCTGTAATCGGAACCAGAGCAGCGATGGGTCCGTAGGGACGTCCGTCACGCCCCACCACGGCCCGTCCTCGCAGGGGAGAGAGAGAGAGAGAGAGAGAGAGAGACCCATAGAGAGAGAGAGGGGGTGGAGAGAGAGAGAGAGAGAGAGAGAGAGAGAGAGAGAGAGGTGGGGGGGAGAGAGAGAGAGAGGGGGGGGGGGGGAGAGAGAGAGAGAGGGGGGGGAAGGGAGAGAGAGAGAAGGTAAGGGAGAGAGAGAGGTAGAGAGATGAAGAGAAAGAGAGAGAGAGAGAGAGAGAGGGGGAGGGAGGGAGAGAGAAAGAGAGGGAGAGGGGAGAAAGAAGGAGAGGGAGCCTTAAGCACAAGGTCAGGGAGCTGCTTCAGCAGTGATGAAGTCAGGGAGGGCCGGGCGGTAGGGGCCCGGCGGTAGGGGCCCGGCGGTAGGGGCCCGTGGGGACTCAGGCCTGACGGGAGAGAGGATGGTGCACACATTGAACATGATGCATGAGGGGGAGATTTACTCTGCCTCCAGCGCCTCAGACGCCCACAGACAAGGAAAAAAGGATTCTCATAGGAACCCGGTGAGAGACAAGACATGACAATAGAGCAGCAAACACCCAAGGCGTCAACTACGGAGTAACATAGGATATGAATCCTAGAATGATATACATAGTAGAGTAATAGTGAAGTGACATCGAGAAGATTGAGAGGAAGAATGAGAGGACTTGAGGGAGAGAGAGTGAATCGGTTCATGTTCAGCTAGTCTCTAAATATATATATTCTGATCTGGTATATTTATAATATATATATAGTGATACAGTATATATATATATATATATAGTGATCTAGTATATTTATAATATATATATAGTGAACCAGTATATATATATGTATGATATAGTGATCCAGTATATATAATATATATAAAGTAATCAAGTATATATAATATATATAAAGTAATCCAGTATATATAATATATGTATAGTGATACATTATATATAATATAATAATTGTGAGTATATATAATATGTATAAAGTGATACAGATGGATGAGCTGTGTCTCTCACCCGCCAATGAGCCGGGACGCTTCTTGGAATTGTATTCTACCGCATCACCTAGACGTTTTGATCACACTACAGCTGTGTCATTAATATCAGGCAGATAAGAGCAATAAAGCACATAAACGCACACACAAGCACATGCATACATGCAAGCGCATACACACGCACACATACGGACACGCACATATACAAAAATGCACACAAACGCACACGCACATGCACAAGCACACACACACACATTCACAATCAAACACACACACACACACATACACACATACATACACATACACAGAGTGAGACGTGGAACACACACACGCACACACACACACACACACACACACACACACACACACACATTTTAATTCTTTATTTGAATCCACCAATTACATTACAAGTGACAGGATTCAAATATTTCAGAGATGAGATAGGTCTTTGTTCAAGGGTACCAAAAACATCTCCTGCGCCACACTGCCAGACTGCCTATCACTGCTGATATGGAGCAGAACTTTGCTAATTGTTTAGATTTTCTGCTAGAGAGCCCTGCCAGCCTTAACCCACTGAAAACACGGTTGTGGACATGCCCCAAGCTGCCAAAAATAAACACTATTAGCTTGCACTGGTAGCCTAGGTCCCTTAGTATTTCCAGAATGGGCTGGTATTTAACGATTTGCAGCCTGCAGCTTGTGTGTCCAGTTTCCCGCTGCTATTCCTCCCAAAGCCTAGGTAGCTGTCCTAGCCTGCTTTGGTCAGAGGGACCTTCCTCTTCCTGAGGTACAGCAGGAGGGAAGCTCTGGCAAGCTCTCTGACAGTGGCATCATCATTGTTGAGCATGCTGATGAGGTGTGTCAGACTGGTAGCAGTATATACCCATCCACGTTTGGGACACCCAGCCCCCCCTCTTTATGTGAGAGGAAGATGAGATCCCGGGTAGAGTGTGAGTTCTGCCCTAGCCATTTTCTGACAGCCTGGACTGTTTTATTTTTCATGTCCCGTAAGACATTTTGCAGGATTTGGAAGTTTTCAAAGAGGTGTTGTACCTTTGCCAGGGCCACCTCTCTGATAGCGTCCAGTTTCATGACTACAGGCACAGGCACACACACACACACACACACACACACACACACACACACACACACACACACACACACACACACACACATCCACACACACACACACACACACACACACACACACACACACACACACACACACACACACACACACACACACACACACGCAGCACCAGTACCAGGTGGGGGGCTGCCAGTGGACAGGTCACTGGGGCTAAAAAAGAAGGGACAGGACGCTGTGGACCACACCCAGAGACGCGCCGGGCCGGCCGGACGTCAACACTCTCTGATAGCATTTCCTGCTCTGGGCTTCTGGGGTTTGGCTGGAGAGGCTGTAGTGGACCTGCCCTAACACTGACCGAGTGTTATAGGTCTGTTGTGGTCCAAAAGTGTGTGTGTGTGTGTGTGTGTGTGTGTGTGTGTGTGTGTGAGTGCGTGTCAGGGAGAGGGAGAGACAGTTCCGGGAAACAGTTTGGGTCACTCCTTTACTGAACATAACCTCATCACAACCTCTATTGTGCTTCTACTGGTTCATAATATTGTGTTTCCCTTCAGCCAGTTTTTTACTGCCTCGGCCATGTTGATGTGTGTTCCCCCATGCCATTAAATCTGTTATGAATCGGAGGGGATTGAATTGGGACCAGCGGGGAACTTCCCCGGGAGGAGCTATTTTGGCCGAGCGGCGACTGCTGTTGACTCTTCCCCCTCCTCCGATGGAGTTCCAGCCCCCCCCTCCCCAGCTGAAACGGGTCTCTGTCTCCATAGCGACCTGGGCAGCACTCTGGCCCACCTTCAGGTGTTGAGGCTGTCCCGCTGCTGCCTCCAGGACCTTGATGGCATCATCCCCTTCACCCACCTCAAGGTAGGACTCACCACACGGGACACTAGGCCTGACCCTGGTTCCCCCTGCAGTCATGTTTCCAGGCACCTCTCACTGGGCGATTAAAGTTTAGTTTTTTCACCCAGTGTTTCCAAACTGATTCTGTCACTTTTTTATTCATGTTTGCATAAGATAAGGAGATTGTCCATTTTAAGGCGTTATGTTTTTGGTGTTTTTGAATCCGAGCCACCAAAGACATCTCCCTCTGCTCCCTACCTCCCTACGGTTCTGCACCATTGAGGAGTCTTGCATTTCACACACCTGTGATAGACTAGATAGGGGGAGGGATCTCTTGAACCCATCACGGAAGAGATCCTCTGGTCAGAAATGAGCCAGGTGTGGTCTAATATCGAAATGGCCTCAACTCAAAAAAAATCACAGCGTGTTTCACTCACTCATGGCTAACGGGAGGCTAGGCAATTTCTTACAAACTACACATAAATAAAAGCTCTTAAATCGTACCTACAGCAAGTTTAGGTTTAGCTTGAATGTTTGAATGGTTCAGAAATGGTTCAGTTATAATAAGAAAGAGAGTTGTATAGTGTTAAACCTCGGTTGGCCATTTGGAAATGATTAACGTATAGGTCAGTTCAATCCAAGCCTCCATCAGCTGTAGTCGAACAACAATGTAAGGGAAGAAGAAAACTACACTGCTCCCCTCACCCTCATCTCTTCCCCCACCGACAATCTCCTCTTTACCCCCAACCCCCTCCACTCCCAGGAGCTGTACCTGGCCTACAACAGCGTGTCAGACCTCAGCCAGCTCAGCATGCTGGACCAGCTGCAGGTCCTGGACGTGGAGGGGAACGACGTAGACGACTTGGTGCAGGTTCAGAACCTGGCCTTCTGTAGCCAGCTCCACACCCTCAGCCTGCAGGGGAACCCGGTGTGTGTGCGGCCACACCCCACCGCCAGCCAGGTAGTGGAGAGCTTCACCCTGGGGGAAGACATCTCTTGGGTTTGGGGTTGGACTGCGGGAGTCCATTCTGAAATGGACTGCATTTATAAAGCGCTTTTCTAAACAGAGGCCACTCAAAGCACTTTACAATATCGCCTGACATTCAGCCATCCATGCACACATTCACACACCGACGGCGGTGTCAACCACACAAGGCGACAGCCCGCCTTCCTGTTACCAGCCAACCCACTACACCTCCTGAGCTACATTCTGCCCCTCATGGGAGTTCATGTGGGAGTTTTGGGTGAAGATAAGATGGCTCGATAGCTACATAAAGGGGAGAGGTTGCTCAACACATAAACCAACTAGAATGGAGTACAACAAATAGTTTCATTCGTCATTCATATTGACAGCTGAATTCTAGCCGTCACTCAGATGGGCCCGTCTATCTGAAATCAAGGTGTGTCCTTCCAGTCCAACGAACCCTTCACTATAACAGTATAGGATAATATATTCCGTCTATGAGGCGTTCATGCACCAAACAGCTACGTTTCCATGCTCGTGCTCTGGGCGAGTCAGCACTTGTTTTATCGTGAATAACTGTGTTATGATGGACGGCCACAGCTTGGGCAAGGTGTGCGGGTGTGTGTTTGTGTGTGTGTGTGTGTGTGTGTGTGTGTGTGTGTGTGTGTGTGTGCGCGGGTGAGCGTGTGCGTGCGCACACCACACGTCGGTGTGTGTGTGTGTGTGTATGTGTATGTGTGTGTTTGCACGCATGCTTATGTGTGTGTGTGTGTGTGTGTGTGTGTGTGTGTGTGTGTGAAAGAGTGTGCAAGTGTGTGTGTGCTCAGCAACGGCGAGATTGCTCAATTTCCTAATTAAAATTCTGCTCACCAAGTTATTGACGAGCCATCAATTCCAGAGTGACTCTGCCACAGTTGGGGGAAGAAACAGTTCATTCAATTGTAGATCATAATTGTAATCAAGCTCTTTCGAGGGCTATGACGTTAAGTAACAATTATACATTCAATACTTATCTCAGCTCATCCTTTGGCAGTTTGCCATTCACATATTGCAAACGTTTCATTTGCATCTATTTTAGTGATTTTCAAGGCACAAGGCGATGGTGCACATCCATTCACCACTCAGGTATGTGAAAAGCCCAATCCGGTGGATGAGAAAGATCTCCGTCGAGATGCCTTGCAAAGGGCTGAGGAGGGGATTAATTAGCCTCATTGTACAGTGAAAAGCTATTCTATTCAACATGCTCATTGTGTGGCGTTCACAAGCCTCCATTCTCTCTGCTGGTCGCACTACCAGCCATTTTGTAAAACAATGATTGAATTTAACATTCAAGTGTCGATGTCTATACCGAGAAATGACCCACAACTGCTGCTGTGGACAAAAAATCCTCTCATCCAGTGGATCTACAAAACCCAGTGTTTCTGACTCATTACCTGTTATTACAATTCCTTTTGCTATGTTATAGTAGAAACAAGCTGTAAGTAAGGACATCAAGTCAAAGTTTAGAACTTTTTTGGGACGAATGTTCGCTCGCTGTGGTGGGGATATACCGGTGGGTTTGATACTGGTAGGTTTCCCGACTGGTGGATTGCGGATCGGTGTGAATGAATGTGTTTATTTACACCCAGCAGCGGGGCATTAATTAGGAAACTGGGGCAATGAGGGGAGAGGCTGATCTGAATATGCATGAGGGGGGCTCTTTGTGGAGGCAGAGGGGCTTCCTGGGTCTCTCTCGCTCTCTTGTTCTTCCTACACTCTCACACATGAAGACAAACGCACACATAAAGGGGAAAGCACACACACAACTCACATACACACATTTGGACATGTGCTAACATCTCCACTTCCTCTCATCCAGCCCTCGTTCTTAACACGGTGTCCGCCTTTCCAGTCTCTCGCTCTTTGTCTCTCTGTCTCTCTCCTTCCCTCTTTCTCTCCATCTCTCTCCCTCTCTCTCCCTCACCTTCTCTCTCTCCCTCTCTCCCCCTATTCCTCTCTCTCCTTCTCCATCTCTCCCCCCTCTCTCTCTCCCCCTCTCTCTCTCTCCCCCCCCCCCCCCTCTCTCTCTCTCGCTCTCTCTCTCTCTCTTTCTCTCTCTCTCTTTCTCTCATTCACTCCATCTGGGAGTTTGGCTGAAGGCTAATTTGATCTCTCCCTGGCAGAGGGCTTTTACTGGGCTTCACTCTGTTTCCTATATCTTCCTCTAGCTCTCTCTCTTTCCGTCTCTTACCCCTTCACCCTCTTTTTCTTTCCCACTCTCAACAGCTTAATCTCTATCTTTCTTTCTCTCTCCCACTCTCTCTTTTCTGAGGCTTGACACTTTGTACCAGGCTTGTTACAAAGTTGCAGCTAGCCTAGTTAGCCTCCCAACCAGCTTGCCTCACAACCAGCTAGCCTCACAACCAGCTAGCCTCACACCTAGCTAGCCTCCCAACCAGCCCGCCGAATAACCTGCTAGCCCATCAACCAGCTAGCCTCAGTCCCAGTAAGCCTCCAACCACCTAGCATCACCCCCAGCTAGCCTCCGACCACCTAGCCTCACAAACAGCTAGCTTCCCACCAGCTAGCCTAACACCCATTTAGCATCTCACCCTCGCTATCCTCACAACCGGCTTGCAACACAGCCAGCTAGCCTCATGGCCAGCTAGCATCATACCCGGCTAGCCTCACAGCCGGGTGGCCTCATAGCCAGTTAACTTCATTGCTAGCTAGCCTCATAGCTTGCTAGGCTCATAGCCAGCTCTATTCCCAATACCTCCATAATTTTACCTATACTGGTTCATAGCTTTTGGGCCACACTCATAATGGAGACGACATTGATAGTTACGTTTTGCCGATTTTGGCAACCACTTGTAAAATGTCTGAATTTCCCTCAACGTTATCAATAATCTCCATATTTTCCTTTCTTATAACTCACACTATCTATATATTGTATATTGTTCTTCCTCCCCTCTCTCTCTCTCTCTCTCTCTCTCTCTCTCTCTCTCTCTCTCTCTCTCTCTCTCTCTCTCTCTCGCTCTCTCTCTCACTCTCCTTTCCTTTCTTATCTCTCTTCTATCTCTCTGCTTACCTCCCTCATCATTGTCATCTCTCTCTCTCTCTCTCTCTCTCTCACTCTCCTTTCCTTTCTTATCTCTCTCTTCTACCTCTCTGCTTACCTCCCTCATCATTGTCATCTCTCTCTCCCTCTCTCTCTCTCTCTCTCTCTCTCTCTCTCCCTCTCTTTCTCTTTTTCTCTCTCTCTCGCTCTCCCAGGGCTCAGAGTACAGCTATCGGGTAGCAGTGAGGGAATTGGTCCCTCAGCTGCGTTACCTTGACGATGTGAGGGTGGAGGAGGAGGGGCCCGTCAGCATCAGCAGCACCATGGGAGAAGAGTGGGCTGTGGTTCGTGACGCAATAAGAGACCGCAACTCCACACAGACTGCTGCTCAGGATGGTGTGTGTGTGTGTGTGTGTGTGTGTGTGTGTGTGTGTGTGTGTGTGTGTGTGTGTGTGTTATACTTGTTTGTTTGTGTGTGTGTGTGTGTTTTTTAGAAGGATTGTGCATGTGTGGTGCTTTTGTGTCTGTATTTATGCTAGATGGTGTGTTTGTGTGTGTTTGTGTATGTGTGTGTAAGGTTGCATGTGTGTGCGTGTGTATCCAGAACTTGGGGATTGCAGGATGTGCTCTTAGATATCTGGGCCCGTAGTAATGAGAGTGGACCCTGAACGGGGGTAGCTGTTGTGCTGCTGTTTGTTTATTTGTGGCTTCTGTATTGATCCGAGAAAACAGCAGCACCAGCAGAGGAGGAGGGGGGGGCGTGGCCGCAAAGCAGACCCAGCTCCAGACTCCCTGGCTGCACCCGGACATTGACATCACCACTCCGTAGACCCATGACATCACCCAACCCCGTTACAATGACATCTCCGTTCCATACACCCATGACTTCACCCAGCTCCAGAACGATGACCTCACCCAGCTCCAGAACGGTGACCTCACCCAGCTCCAGGACGATGACATCAACCAGCTCCAGGACGATGACATCACCCAGCTCCAGGACGATGACATCACCCAACCCTGTTACTATGACATCAACGCTCCGTTCACCCATGACTTCACCCAGCTCCAGAACGATGACATCACCCAGCTCCATGACGATGACATCACCCAGCTCCAGAACGATGACATCACCCAGCTCCATAACGATGACCTCACCCATCTCCAGAACGATGACATCACCCAGCTCCAGAACGATGACATCACCCAGCTCCAGAACGATGACCTCACCCATCTCCAGAACCATGACATCACCCAGCTCCAGAACAATGACCTCACCCATCTCCAGAACGATGACCTCACCCATCTCCAGAACGATGACATCACCGAGCTCCAGAACGATGACCTCACCCATCTCCAGAACGATGACCTCACCCAGCTCCAGAACGATGACCTCACCCATCTCCAGAACGATGACATCACCCAGCTCCAGGACGATGACATCAACCATCTCCAGACCGATGACATCACCATTTTCCAGAGCGATGACATCACCCAGCTCCAGACCCATGTCATCACCATGCTCCAGCACGAGCTCTAGACCTGTGTCCTCGCTCGGTATCAGGCCTTTCTCTGCAGGCTCAGACCCGGCTGAGGGGGGCGATGCCGGGGCCAGCTCCCTCACGCATGGTGGGTGGGGCTCCTAACCGCAAATCACTACTGAAATGTTTAACCTGTTAAATATCTACGGATAAATCTGGAGCAGTCTTCTAAATGCGATCTCATCGCCATTCTTCACGTCATCACTCCCTCTTATCAGCATCGTAGGGACTTTTGCCTTTGGTGTGTTTAACGTACACAAATGTATGCAAGAAGGTTTTCGATGTCGAGTCACCTTGTCACCTTGGTAACCGAATGCCTAACAGTGACACCTAGAGGACGCAGGAAGAACTGACCCAGTAACTCGGACGTGTAACGGAAACCAGTGCGTTCTGATGGGTTCTTTTAGGAGCTGGGAACATCTTGTTCTGTGGGAACCCGGTGCAGGCGCTGCGAGCCCGGCGAGAGAACCTGAGAGTACGGGCAGTGGACCAGAGTCACTCTAAACACATCACCACCAGGAACCCCACCACCATGGCACTGGTAATAGTGAGAGTAACCGATTTACTGGCATGTCATACCAGTCACCGAGACAACAGGAGCAGACTAGAAGTTATGTGGACAAGTGCAGCTCGATCAGGAGGAACTGAAAATAGATGAGTGTCACTCTCGCTCGCTCTCGTTTCATCACCTTCACCCTCTGGTTCACCTCTCTCCCTCTATCGCTCTCTCTCTCTCTCTCTCTCTCTCTCTCTCTCTCTCTCTCTCTCTCTCTCTCTCTCTCTCTTTCTCCCACTCTCTCTCGATGCAGCCTGCTCTTCTATGACCTCTCTCCCCTTCTCTGTCTCTCACTCTCTCCCTCTCTCTCTCTCTCCCTCTCTCTCTCTCTCATTCTCTCTCGCTTCCCCTCTCTCTCTCTTCCCCTATCTCTCTCTCTCTCTCCCCCTCCCCCCTTTCTCTCTCCTTCTCTCTCTCTCTCCCTCTCCCCCCTTTCTCTCTCTTTCTCTCTCTCTCTCCCTCTCCCCCTCTCTCTCTCGTTCTCTGTCTCTCCCTCATCTTGACTGGTCATGTGATCCCTGTGCAGACGGCCCCCAGCTCCCCATGTGTTCCCCCAGGCCGCCTGCCCCTCCATGTCTCTGAGCCCCCGTCTGACCCGGGGGAGCCCAGACCAGAGGACCCCGGAGTGGGGGACCGCAGCGACGTGTTAGAGGACCTCCGGGCCTGGAGGAGGCAGCACGCCAAGTACCAGTTACACACTTCCCACTTCCATTGCTCAATGATACATTTATACATACATACTGTATCTACACTATGTTGTCAATATAGCATCAGTTAATGTAGCCAATGGCAGGTTTATCCTTATGCTACAAAAAAATATATTTGCCCGTATATCATTCGTGTAGTCATAGATCCATTACAAATGGCCTTCTGTAACCCCTTCTATGTATGTTATATTAACCTGACGTTATGTAACCCCTTCTGCGTATGTTATATTAACCTGACGTTATGTAACCCCTTCTGCGTATGTTATATTAACCTGACGTTATGTAACCCCTTCTGTGTATGTAATATTAACATGACGTTAAGTACCCCCTTCTGTGTATGTAATATTAACATGACGCTATATTACCCCTTCTTTGGATGTTCTATTAACATGACATTGCAAATCCCCTTCTGTGTATGCAATATTAAGATGATATTGCATATTAATTTGGCTTGATTCTTCAGACGTCTCCAGCTCATAGAGAAGGACAGGCAACCAGAGGTGCTGAAAGTAAACCACAGTGACGAAGCTTACGATGACGACGACGATGACGATGAAGATGATGATGACGATGACGACGATGACCTTGGCGTTTCAAAAACCGATGAGAGCAGCGAGGAGTGCGAGGCAGATGAAGCGGAACGGAGGGATAAGGGACGGCAGCCTTCCTCTCCAGACTCCTCCTTCGTCTCCCTCTCTCCAGACTCCCCCTCCGTCTCCCTCCCTCCGAACTCCCCCCCTGTCTCCCTTTGTGCAGACCCCCCCATGGTCTCCCTCTCTCCGGACTCCGCCTCCCTCTCCCTCCCTCCAGGTGCTCAGCTCTTTCTACGAAAGCTTCTGTTGACTGTCACTAGTTCCAGGTGTATTTATTCTAAGTGCTTTGTCCTACAGTCTCCACACCGTTTGCATAAAACAATATTGCCAAACATACATAAAACCCTGTATGTAAAGCACATAAAGTACATTATAAGAATCAATAAAATAGTGCGATTTGGTAGAGTCACAACAAATTAAAAACAGAGGAAAACGTTGATACCAATCAGATAAAAGTTTGTCTGCTAATACAAAAACCGACCGATATTCCTGAATACCAATCCATTTGCTCATGATTTAAGGGGTTAGCAGTGACAGGAATCTGATGATTCATCCAAGCATCATCCCTCGTCTTCTATGTTCAAGTGTTTCCCTCCTCTTCTCTGTGTGTTCTCTAGACCAGCCACAGAATGAGGCAGACAGGCCTCGGCTCCTCTTCCACTTGACTTCTCTTTCTCCTCCTCCTCCTCCTCCTCCTCCTCGGGGCCCCTCCCCGGTTGCCCCGGCAACCCGCAGGCCGTCCGGGCTCCGAACACAGAGACGAAGGCTCCTCCCTGTCACCGGAGGGACCATGGGAGTCTCGGAGGACCGCCGGCAGCAGGAGCAGCCCCTGGTGGGGGCAGGGACCCCCAGGAGAGACCCAGGCAGTGTGCTCCGGGGGTGCCTGACAGAACCGGCACCCCCGACCAGCCGGTCCGGGGCTACAAGGCACCAGTGGTGAGTCCTTCCTTTGGAATGGTGTTGGTCTAATTTGTCTTTTTTTCATTCATTCAAAACGTCCTAACTGTTAATCCGATACGGCTATATCATTGAGACTACCTTAAAATAAATAATTTGAAAAAAAAAAATATTCTTAGACATTATAAAGCTTTGTACACAGTATGCTATTGTAGCTCACCCTGAACCATTGTATCCACCCATAGGGATTTTCATCTTTGACAACAAATTTAAAGGTTTAAGCTTCACGTTCTGCCGGTCTAATAATGCCTTTCCCAAAATGCAGCAACGTGATGGATATATCAACGGTCCCACCCGCAACCGCAAGACCCCCGGACGGACCAGACAGTACCGGGGGAAAAACAGCAAACGCCGCGCTACAGAATCAGCTCCAGCGTTACGCGCTCAAGCCCAGCAGGGGGAGCCCTCCCCTAGACTGATGAGCCCAGGATTAGCCCTGGCCGTCGGGCACTTAGTGGCCCATCCGTGGTGGTCGCTATGTCGAACCTCTGCTTCACCTGCTGCAACCACGGCAATACCATTGTTTCGAACGTCTTTCTACCGTGTCTGTTTCTAGTGTCACCACAACGTCTAACCCTTTTATTTTTACATTCGACTATTTATCGTTTTAAATTTTGTTAATGTTTTC
>NC_136942.1:8697783-8782783 GCF_949987615.1 Pollachius pollachius
TGTTGGAAAAGAAACAAATATTATTTTATTATGCTCTAGAATTACAATGCTATGCCCCTGGGACATCTTGAACCCAAACAACAATGAATTCTGTGTATTTGTAGACTTTGGCTTTGACTACTTTTTTGACTACTACAATTTGAGGCAGTAAAGCCTGAGGGGAAGAGACAGAGGAACAATAACATATTCTTGAAATCCCCTTGCTCTCAATTGCAATTCTCTAAATAAATGACAGTTTAAGACCCTTTATGGACATTTTTAAAGAAGACTTTATATATAGCTGTCTATCATTCAGTTTTAAAGTTGTTTTTGCTATTAAAAAGTAACATATTCCTTTAACATTGCTGCTTACTATTAACATTGATTGCAAAACAATTTATTCTAATAAGAAGATCTAGCATAGCGGTTGTCATTGCTTATCCACATTGACTGTTTATTTGACGATGGTCTATAGGAATATTTCAATTTTATTTCACCAATATAAGTATATTTTCCAATCAAAGTATCAGTAAATGTAATAGTTGGCCTATGGAGTGCTATAATGTAAGTAATTGACATCTTAACAACAGTAGGCTTTGAGCTGCTTTTATATTTGAGACTACCCCAATTGTGAAAATGAAACAAATTGGTTTCCAATGTATTTTGCTTGTGAAATTAATTTTGACGACCTTACTGCCTAGTTTAGTAAATAAGACAACCATCAATCATTCAGAAGCAGTATCATGGTGCGTTCTAGACATGTGGGATAAAAGAAAAAGGTGAGAAAGAGTCTCATATCATGGAGAATACCCTTTCCATAGCAATGCATTGAACAATTTGAGAACAATGTGAATGATTAAAACAGAATTTCATCACTTTTTGTTACATTACGAGTGGAAACCCCTACATTGCTGTAGGCTTTCTGTGTGTTCAGGTACCTCCATATTCTACCAACCTAGCCGGATAAATCCGACCTTACAGAAACCCACAAAATACCTAGATGTCATCAATTACCAGTAAAATTCTGATGTGAACGCTGTGCTCCTGTATTTATAGTTTGTTCTTGTAATTCACGCATCCATGGTATTAACAATTTGGAAGATGGAGGTTACGAGAACCTCCGTTGGACGTGAACGCAGCACGACACCGTTCCCTTCGGACTGGTCGGAGGAGAGCTACGTTGGTGGTCGACCGGCGGCACTGGGATCAACGTTTACTCACTTTCTGGGTGTGCAGTTTTCAATGTCTTTAATTAACATGAGTCAGAACCAGTGTGGGACTCCCTGAGCCTGTGTGTTTAACTCGGGTGAGTACTATTTAAAGTGTTAAACCTTGATATTGTGAGGGCTGCACCTGCCGCGGTGCACTGGCCCAAACTTTCTGCACTGTGGTTCACTGTTCGCTGCTTAGGTAATAATCATGACCTGGTTAATAGATAACCTTCACTTTACCATGGTCCAGATCGGAATTAGAAACGGGAACACACTATCGTCCAAATACTTTCATGAAAATTGCAAATGCTTGATTCCGTCCATGTGGGATTACAATAGTTTGACGGTTCTGGTGTTTCTCTGGTTAAAAGAGAAAACTGGGCGTACTTTTCTCTGCTCGCATATGTTGTGAATTAATTCAAATACTACAGAGTTTAGGGGGTTGGTTGTGGCTTTGTCATGAACTGACCGCTTCACTGGTGTCATGAAAACGTTTTGACGTGATGACAATACGTCAACGTGATGATTTGACTTGGTGCTGCGTGTTGGGAGAGATGTTCAGCTGGTGCCAAGCCTACCTGCCTTGTTTCCTGCTGGACATGAAGTCTCTAGGGTGACTCATCCAGACGCACACACACACACACACACACACACACACACACACACACACACACACACACACACACACACACACACACATTAACAAACACACACCCCGTGTCTCACACACGCACACATAGATACACACACACACACACACACACACACACACACACACACACACACACACACACACACACACACACACACACACACACACTATAATCGCCTGTGTATCTGAGGTGCTTGCTGTTTATCTTGGAGGCAGAAGGCTACTCTGATAAGCGTGTGGGGATGATGAAATGAGACAATGTCCATTCAGACATCTCATGGTGATGTCATACCCAGTTCTCCTCTGAGCGAACGTCGTTCCTCCATCTTAGAGCTGGAGTATCTGGATGGGATCTCCAGATCGAATTTTGTACAGGCGGGTGTCTGGTTTAGTTTTGGGCGTCGACCATACACTTAATGTAAAGGGCGAGTATAGGCTACTACTTCCTGTCTTCAGGCCTCTGGGAAACCAGCCAGAGAAATGAACGAGGTACGCATTCAAATCTTTTACGACGTGAACACACATCGTAAAAGTCAATAGGGCATCGTAAGGTTTACTTTATCAAACAAATGACTGCACTCTGTACAATTTCTAATCTCTCGAGATAACAATGCAATGCATTCGTCGCCAACAATTCTTTGATACAACCATTATAATTGTTGTGTCATTATAAAACCTTGTTGATTATCCATACTGTAATCAATAATGGTAAATGGACTGCATTTATACAGCGCTTTTCTAACCAGTGGTCACTCAAAGCGCTTTACAACATTGCCTAATATTCGGCCATTCATGCACAAACTCATAGCTGTGTCAACCATGCAATCCGACAGCCAGTTAGGGTAAGGTGGCTTGCTCAGGGACACCTCGAAACTCTTACACTGGAGCCGGGGATCAAACTAGCAACCTTCAAGTTACCAGCCTCCTGAGCCACATGCTGCCCCATAATCCATCCTGCCTCTTAACCTAGGCAGACCTCCTTGTTTAATTAGCTGGCCCTACTTTTTACCTGAACACTGATGTCGAATCTTGACACCGGCCCAGGGATCTCACCCTGTGAGGATGATTCCTCATCCTGGACAGCCCCTCTGTGGTATTGACCGGATTCCACAGGACTGGTAACGCTGGCTGTCCTCTTCATTACCTGGCAGATCAATCAGGAGGAGCCCAGGCGGCTTCATGCTCATCAGCAGGCCTGTCATAGCCGCGCCACGCACGAGTAATCGGGCCCTTGACGTGAGCTAAATGCTTTTCTGAGAACCATACCTGTCTCGGCCACCCCGCTGAGGTATGGTAATCTAGGCCGAGGCCCCCAGAACCTGTATTAGCACACAAACAGCTGCCGTGGCGTGTGGGCTTGATTTGAAAGTGATGAATGGGTTATTTAGGCTGGGATTATGGCCGTAACATGGGACATGATTAACATCTTTATTCAGGGCGTCCGAGGGTTTGTCGTGAATAGTTTTATCTCGGTTAGAAATCCGTTAAGAAACTGAAGCTGCTGTACACACACAGGCATGCATACACACACACATGCATGCACTCACTCACACGCATACACACACACACACGCACACGCACACACATTGAAACATGAACCACTTGCATGGGGGTTGAGAACAAGCAATTGCTGTGTTGAGTCGGAGCAAAGTGCCCGAAAAGTGGAATTTGATCAGGTCATGTTAGAGATGGGATCCGTATGGACAGAGTGGGACAGGACCGGGGAAACTGAACTGGGGTCTGTGGTCTGGTAGGCCTCTTGCTTTTGTTCTGTGACTAAACTCACATCCTCCCCTCTTTATCCCTTTCATTCCTCTATCTTCCCCTCTTTTGCTTTGTCCTCTATCTCTCCTTGCTACTTTGGTGTTCTTCCGCCACCCTCTTCTTTCTCTCCCTGTCTCTCTCTCTCTCTCTCTCTCTCTCTCTCTCTCTCTCTCTCTCTCTCTCTCTCTCTCTCTCTCTCTCTCTCTCTCTCCTCTTTCTCTCTGTCTCTCTGTCTCTGTCTCTTTCTCTCTCTGTCTCTCCCTCTCTCTGTGCATGTTGGGCGTATCCAACATTCATGTGACGTTTTGTCTGGACACAATCGCCTGTGTTTTTCATTGGACAGCTTCGGTTGGTAACCATGGCGACGGTGAATGGCGGCACCACTTCACTTTTCTCTGCCCCCCCCTCCTTCTGTGTGTGTGTGTGTGTGTGTGTGTGTGTGTGTGTGTGTGTGTGCGCGCGCGCTACAAGTGTGTCACACACAAAGACACACTTGTAGAACGGCAGGTCACAAGCCAAGAATGTTGTTGTTACGTTTTATTAATGTGTTACTTTTTTTATCCCCTGTGTAATTTGCAGTGACATCACCGCGTCGTGACAGCCCTGTGTATCTACTGCTTTATGGCCGCTGTGTAAAGTCATCACAGAATCAAGCATTGGCACGGTGACACTTAGATTAAAAGTTAGCCAGGATTTGTGACTAGTTGTGCGTCTGTTTTGGACGACGGCTGCGTCACCCTGGCAACCCCGTGATGCTTTGAGAAAATGCTGTCCTAGCGCCGCGACGCTAAGCACAGGGGATACTAATGCGGTGATTAGGTTAGCTGACGGTGAAACATTTAAGCCCTTAATTGCTGTGTTCGGACTACTAAATAAGCCTTTGTCATGTTTTTGCGATTGACCTCAAACAAACTCTCCGGTTGTGTGTAAGGTTTGCCTGCACGACACAATAAGTCCCTTAAATGTTCGATGGATTATTGAGCAACCGTGGGCGGGCTCAGCTCCCTGACACCACAACACGGGCTGGGCTGTGAGAACGGACATTCTTATTGGGTCTTTCTTTCCACTTGTTCTTCAAGTGTCCTCTTCCAAGCCCTCTGCCTCTCTCTCTCCCAGCCCGGACCCACCAACCGGCTGGCAACCCCCTTGGGATTCAGTTTCCACGGCAACCCTCCAAGCACGCTCCAGGCCCCTCCCTCAGGTGTGCTTTCATCTGAAGACTCGAATGGTCCTCTCTGTCTCTCTCTCTCTCTCTCTGTCTTTCTGTCTCTGTCTCTCTGTCTGTCGGTCTGTCTGTCTGTGTCTCTCTCTCTCGTAGAAGAAGACTCGAATGGTCCTCTCTGTCTCTGTGTTTCTCTCTCTCTCTTGTAGAAGAAGACTTGAATAGTCCTCTCTGTCTCTCTCTCTCTCTCTGTCTTTCTGTCTCTGTCTTTCTGTCTGTCTGTCTGTCTGTCTGTCTGTCTGTCTGTCTGTCTGTGTCTCAAATTCAAATTGAAAAAAGTTAGTTGGCAGTGGAAACATTGCCAAAGCAGGTGAAAAAGAAATTTAGTAAAATGAAAAAATATATATACATATCTTAAGTATAAAATATCTTCTATTAATGGATAAAGTAAAGATATACTGACATACTCTGTATTTACAGTGTGGAGGATGTGTGCAATCATTGTGAACAGACAAAAAATGTGAAGTGTAATATTTACCAAAAGGTGTGCTAGTGGTTAAAGTCCAGCGGGTTGAGTCTGTTTATGGAGTTTGTCGTCCTAGGTCACAAATCTTGCTGCTGTGATCGCACGCATTTCTCCCAATAGATATGGCAGCATATGTTAGCATCTGGAGTGTTTAAAGTCCTTGTAGGTCTGTGTAATCCCTGGGAAGTGTGTGCCACTGATGTCTTGGTATGATAGGCAGGAAGTTATGAAGTGCAGCTAAGTTTCCAGTTGGTTTTGTGTGCAGTGGGGGCATAGTCTGTCTGGGTGTAACTCTCTGTGGGTTAGGGCCTTGTTGTGGAGCACGTTGCTGTCTTGTTTCTTCAGGTGCTTATAAAATGTTACTGCTCTCTTCTGGATTTTAATATTGATCAGATATCGTCCCAATTCTGCGCGGCATGCATTATTTTGTGTTTTTCTTTGGACTCTGAGGACAGATTTACAGAATTCTGCATGTTGAGTTTGTTTAATGTTTGTTCCATTTTATAAAATCTTGGTTAGCGTGTTGAGCCCAGACCTCAGAGCCATATGAGTTCTATAACTGCGTCATTTTGAGCCAAATCTTAAGTGGGATGTCTAGTTTGATGTTTCCTTTAATGGCGTAAAGTGCTGTCCTTTCCTTATCTCTTAGCAGGTTATTTATGTTTTTGCCAAGATAGGTACAGGTTTTTGTTGGCTCTAGACATAGCAACAGTGTCTAGGGGGAATTTTTATTTGTGGTGGCTGGGTCTTTTTTCCAATATCATTATTTTAGTTTTACTGAGGTTCACTTTCACTGTCAAGGCCAAGGTTTGAGAGAAACTGCCGAAGATCTAGGTGCTGCTGTAGGCCGTCTTTGGTTGGGGACTGCAGCCCCAGGTTATCTGCAAACAGCAAACATTTGCTTTCGGTGTCTACCAGTATTATGCCGGGTGCTACAGACTGTTCTAATGTCCTTGCTGGTTGGTTAATGAATATGTTGAGAATGGGGACGGACTCAAGCTGTATCCTTGTCTCACACCCCGGCTTTGTGGAAAAAAGCCTATCTTAAATTTGTTGTTTACGTACATGGACTTCATGATGTCATCATTTTTCCTCCAACACCACTGCCTATTCATTTAAACAACAGACCATTATGCAATCTTGAGTCAAAGGCTTTTTTTAATTATACAAAGCTGGAGAATAGTTAGCTTTTGTTTTGGTTTGTTTGGTTGTCAATTAGGGTGCTTAGTGTGATTATGTGGTCCGTTCGATCATTTGGAAAGAAGCCGATTTGTTTTTTTGCTTAAGGCATTATTTTCAGTTAGGAAATTAAGATTCTACTATTTATAATCACAGAGAATTTTACCAAGGTTGCTGTTGACACAGATCCCACAATATTCTCGGTACTCTCTCTCGCTCAATTTCTCTCTCGCTGTGTGTGTGTGTGTGTGTGTGTTTGTGTGTGTGTGTTTTTTGTTGCTCTCTCTCTCTCTCTCTGTGTGAGTCTCTCTGTGTCTCTGGCTCTCCCTCGCTGTGTGTGTCTCTCTTTATGTTCCTCTCTGTATTCCTCTCGCTCTATTTCCCACTATTGTGAGTCTACCTTCAGACTACAGAGAAGTGACATTTAAAACGAGGAAGTTCCTGATTGGCAGAGACAAAAGGTTTCTACCTGGAAGGACAGTACAATAAAGTGAAACAGGATCAGTTTACGGGGGCTTTACCTGTGGATGATCCACAAGCCTAACGAGAAGGGCAGGCTTCAGACCAAGTGGCCCTGCTGCTTTTCAGCTGGAAGGTTGTCTTTGCCCATGGGACGTTTCACGTTTCTCTTTGTTCACTGAAGCGCAGTTGTTGACGCTCCCTTGACCCTCGTCCTGGGAGCCTCATGGCTCACGTAGGGGCCGGGGCTAGATGTGAGGTCGAGGACTAGGCCTGATGGAACAAGGTGTAGCTGTAGTGCAGTCGAAGTAGCAATAGCTGCTGGATGATATCAATGGTCTTTCTGATTCCTATAACTACGCTACACTCTGTCCAGCTGTCGTCTTTCATTGATTTGTGCAGAACTTTTGTCGTAACTTTTGTTGTAGCTTCTCCAGTTTTGAATATGTGCCTTGATTATTGCAAAGCGCTTTGTTTTTAAAGGGAACTTTACTAAGTTTACTAAGTAAAAATAATAGGAGTCGGCTTAGCAGGTACCATCCTTTTTTAAATGTGTGTAAATTGCTTGACAGGGTGAAATTACAGAGGGGCCATGAAAAAGCAATAAATGACGACAAGTGTGCAGCAAAGACCAGAGCTGTACTTCGGACTCTCATTTGTTTGTATATTACGGATGACTCTTCCGCATATCGCTCGTTTTATGCCCCTGATTACCCTGAAGTAATGCCTGAGCCCAGCTGGCTTTGGTTAGGTGAGGGAGAGCTGCTGCCATGAATGTTTTACCGCTTGTGATGGGCAGCGGTGATGTCATCATTGCTGCCTGACAATCCCCACATTCCTGCTGATGCTTGCTATCTGTTATCTGGGGCCGTGTGGGAGGTGTGTGTGTGGGGGACAGGCACAGACCTCCGCACATATGGGCTCTGTCTTAGTGCTAATTATTAATCCTGCATGCACACACAGGCGCAGACAGGGCAGGCACACGCACGCACACGCAAATGCATGCAGACACACACACACACACACACACACACACACACACACACACACACACACACACACACACACACACACACACACACACACACACACACACAGACACAGACAGAATAACAGACACGCACACATGGCAAATGCATGGACACGCACAAATGCATGGACACGACAACACACGGCTAAACGCACATGCACAAAGGACAGGCACAGACACACATACAAAGACACGCACACACGCACAAATGCACACGCACAACGGGGAGGCTCAGACATACACACAAACTCGCACACACACACAGACAAGATCTAATTATACAAGCACACACATCATTAATTCAGTCTAAGGCTTGCATCCACTCCAGCACACACTCCAGCCCTCTGCTAGCAGACGCAGCCGGCATGATAGCCACACTGGCCGTTTCATATTGAACAGGTCTGTTAGCCTTTGTCACAGACAAAGGCTTTCCGACACTGATGTTGAACGCCTTCGTTTACAGGGCACAGTTACCATATTGCTACCGTTTTCACAGCATTGAGTTAATACCCTTTTGCTGTAGGCCCCATCGTAATGCTCTCAGATTCTAGATGACCGAACTCTTGTCTGCATTCCCAATAAGCAACCCCAAGGCAAACTTCTGTCTTTATGTATGTATCATAATGTAATATTATCTGATTATATCAAATTCAGACTGTTGTTACGGCGGTATCGAATCACCTGATTCCGGTTGAGGTTGCCAGGGCTTCACAGCCATCGCTTTGACTCCTCCACCAACATCATCACTAACACAACCACCAACACCCCCACCACCACCACCCCCACCAACACCACAACCACCACCACCACCACCCCCCCCACCCCTCTCAAACGAAGCTCTGCTTTGATCCACCTAAACCAGGAGAGAACACACACGGCCAGCCCCCTGCGTCGGAGGCTTTTAAGTGCTATTGTTCCTGCAGGTGTTTGGATAGCCCTTTCCCTGCTGAGGTGGAGAACTGGGCCAGCGCGGTGGAGCTAGAGCACTCTCTGGGAACGCGGGAGGGAAGGCTTAAGGTAAAAGTTTCCCAGACACAAAGGGAATGGCTAGGCCTTGAGGCTGGATCAAACGGAGCAAGCACTTAGCCATACGGGCCCTGGTGAGGGACGCTGGAAGAGAGAGTGTGTGTGTGTGTGTGTGTTGGTTCAATCAGCACCACAGCTCTGACCTCTTGACCCCCCCTTCCTCCGAACCGTCTCTTCCCATCCAGCTGTGGGCTCTTCTTTGGCGCTTTGTTGTCCTGTGGTCGTCCTCCATCCATAATCCATGACTTCCCCAGTCTATGTTTCCTTCTCTGCTTCTAATGAAATCAGATATAATGTCATGTATTCTTAGTGGGCTCACGCTATGTCCACACTGGTCATTTGATTCTTCCTTTAATGCATCCTTTTGATGCATTGCCTGTTTAGGCATCTGCTTTTAGTGTGTGTGTGTGTGTGTGTGTGTGTGTGTGTGTGTGTGTGTGTGTGTGTGTGTGTGTGTGTGTGTGTGTGTGTGTGTGTGTGTGTGTGTGTGTGTGTGTGGTTGTGTGTGTGTGTGTGTGTGTGTGTGTGCATCTGTGTGTGTGTGTGTGTGTGCGCATTTGTGTATGTGTGCATGTGTGCATCTTGGCGGACACTGTTTTTGGGCCACTCACAGACGAGAGGTGTGGGTGGAGGCACAGTATAAAGGCAGATCGTATTGAATTAACTCAGGCTGGCTTTTCATTTACAAGCAGCTGGGGGGCTCCCTGTATGAATCAGAGGCCGGCAGACAGTCTCACCAGTGGGAGGTAAGTCACTCCGCCCGGGCCAGATGAAAGGAAGACTTTGGGCACAAAGTGATGCTACCGATCACCATACGTCTCACACTGACGCAGCTTGCCCACTGCATCCGTCCGTCAACGGACGACGGGAGGCGTGTCTGACGGATGGGGGAGTGGTATTTGCCGACGGAGCCACGATCTGATTGGCTGACGGATCCGTTGCAGCCTGAAAAGTTCAAATTTTCTCAACTTCTGAATGCAAGAGACGGAGCCGATGGAACGGACGGACCCACAATGCATTTCGGGATCGCCCCATGCAAAGTCAATGAGATCCGTCAACGGACGGATGCAGTGGGCAAGCGACGTGAGGGTAATGCGAAACAAACGAGCTAAAGCCTCAAATGAGTGGAGGCCAAGAGATTCTTGGCCAAGAGATCAACCCTAGATCACTATTATATTATTATAGTGTCACTGTTCCCAGCTCTCCCATGAAGAGCTGACGAGGATGGATGGCACGGGGTCCATCCTCGTCAGGCCCTACCGATGTCAGGACCGCAGAGTCGCTCACCAGCTTCCGCAAAAGACTCAAAACTCACCTGTTCAGAGTTCATCTCGACTCTGCATAGAAACCAATGCACAGCCACCATTGAATGTTGTACGTCCTGGCACTTGTACATTGCGCTTATTCAAGGTACTTAATTGTGTAGCATCTACAGTAGCTGCTATCGCTGCTTTACACGGGGAATGGGTTAGCCTAGCGATTGTAATACTTGCACTTGGTTCTATGAACGTCTTTACTGTACCGACAGCGATATATTGTACTTATTGTAAGTCGCTTTGGATAAAAGCGTCTGCTAAATGCCCTAAATGTAAATGTAAATGTAAACGGGGAGTGTGTACTGGTTTTGGAATTAAATGTGTGTCAATTGAAGAAATTGCTTTGAAATGAGAGATTATCTTTGTTTATTTGCTATGACTCTGTGACTGACGATCAGCCAAGACTGGTTTATGGCACTCCCTTGTACATGATGAGCAGTGTTTTTTTTAACTTTACAGACGTAAAAAAATAAGCCGCTTTGCCTGTCATCCTCAAAGGATTTTGTTGGCCAAACAAGCATGATAAGCTTGAAGTGGGAATGACCCGTAAATAGTTTTCCTTCTGTTTTAAACATGCTGGTTTGCCTTTCATGATCTTAAACCTGGTAATCTATGCTATGTTGTAAATGTGTTCGTAGTGTAATGTATAGAGTAATATAAATCTTTCAGCTTGAATAAGAAATTGTTTTAGACTGAGAGTTCTAGGAAGGATGGGTCTATCACCATGGTTACGAGTCACGACCCAGGGCCACTCTCTACGTCGAATATGAAATGCGCCACACACCGTGGGGTTATACTATGTAGTGTCTGAGAAGAAATGTCCAGTAATATGATCAAACAGACACTATTCACGGATGTGATACGAACGTCCTAGCATTGACCTCTCTGTGATGGGACGTACTCCCGTACCAACAAACTGTATCGTAGTAACATGCCTCTGCTTCCAAAACACAAGCCAGGGTAACAGTTCAGTCTGGAAGACAAAAGTCTTTGTCTGTTGTTGATTTTAAAACGTAGGCTGCTATATTTAAGTTTGAACTCTACCATTATCTGCGCCGGAGCGCGCAATCTAAACATGATGATTTCGTAAAATGAGAGCTTCCCTCCTGGTGGATGCAGGACTACCCTGACCATAATGGGCCTGTGATGCTATATTTAGGGCACAAACAGAGCATTCGTTTACTCCACTCGCCTTGAATACAGAAACCGACCGCAACAAGGGTTCAGAAGTCGGAGGTTGTGTCGGAATGCGAGGAAAAGAAGCTCTCCGGCCGTTCCCGGATCCTCCCACCTGTCTCTCTGTTTTTAAAAGCCAAACAAAGAGGGAAGAGAGGGGGAGCAGGAGTAGGAACGGCGGTCGTATGGACTCTTAGCGGGGGAGGGGGGAGCAGATCTAATTCCATTCAGCCTCAGTCCCCGTGTGTAACGGCCAACAAAGAAACCACTGGTGTCTCTCTCTCTCTCCCACCGCCCTCTCCCCAAACTATTGAATCCCTGCCAGAAGTGACCGGTCCATCTCTCAGCCCGGGAACCGTCTCCCCTGTCTCCGCTGGGCAGAGCGATGGCCGGCTTCCATCTCCTTGGAAAGATTTATACCTCGCGAGTCAAGCTGCTAAGTTATGAGCGAGTGGTGGTCGAAAGGCGCTGGAAGGCCAATCTATCGAGACCTATGGATCCGAGCACACTCTGCTGCTCACTCTCTGACGCGATGAGGCAGAGCAGCAGTGCTCAGGCCGGAGTATGAGGATTATCTAATCTTCTTATGGTTTGGGGCTGTGCTTTTCTTCGGAATTTCCCATTATGCTCTCTTTTGATTTTTTGTGAATGCCGTGGAAGGTGGTGTGTGACGGTGGATGAGGTGGTCATGCAGAAAAGAGGATGATATGTGGAGTTTGGCATGTGGGGATTGAGGGGGTGGCGGAGGTGGTGGTGGTGGTGGTGATGGTGGTGGTGGAGGTAGAGGTAGTGGTGGAGGTGGTGGTGGTGGTGGTGGTGAAGGTAGTGGCGGAGGTGGTGGTGGAGGCCAGGGAGGCGCCCTGAGGAATGCGTGGAAGGTGTCAGCAAGCGCTCTCCGCCTGGATAATCCTTCACATCAGCCACCCACTGAGTACTCCCCGCGCCCCTCTCCCCGGCTGTCTGCGTAGCCACAGCCCTGTGTTCTTTAACCCGGGGTCACTCACCTCAAGAGCGCAGGGGGGGGAAAGGGCAGAGGTCGGAGGTAACAGACGGTGTGACTGACAACCTAAAGCCTTTCAACTTAACGTTTGGTTGCCTGGGAACAAGAGCGAAGGGGGGATATTGTTGTTATGGTTTGGATAGAGCCAGGTCTCATGGACCAGGGTTTAGTTAGACCAGGGTTCGGATGGACCAGGGTTTAGTTATACCAGGATTTCATGGACCAGGGTTTATATAAACCAGTGTTTATATGGACCAGGGTTTAGATAGACCAGGGTTTGGATCGACCATGGACTAGTTAGACCAGGGTTTGGATGGGCCATGGACTAGTTAGACCATGGTTTAGATGGACCGGGGTTTAGATGGACCATGGCTTAGTTAGTCCAGGGTTTAGATGGGCCAGGGTTTAGTTAGACCAAGGTTTGGATGAACCAGCGGTTCCATGGACCTGGGTTTAGATAGACCATGGACTAGTTAGATCTGGGTTTATATGGACCAGGTCTAGATGGACCCGGATTTGGATGGCTTATGCTTTAGTTAGACCAGGGTTTGGATGAACCAGGGGTTCCATGGACCAGGGTTTAGAAGGACCAGGGTTTGGCTGGACCATGGTGGGGACAGGTCAGTGCTCGAGGAGCCTTAGGGCGTGGGCTGGACATCATAGCCTGCAGAGATGCAAAAGGTGTGATTATTAGCGGGGGCCGTCTCACTTTGGAAGGGTCAACTGGTGATCTCTATGACGACGCCTCGAGGCGGGGTCAGTGGTGGAGCGAGACCTGCTTCCTCTCCACTTCAACCCCTCTTAGTTCAGGGCAGGATTTAAGTGGTTTGCCTTGACGACAAACACAGCTCTTAGATGTGCCAAAAGCTTTAGTCTGTTAACTGGGTGAGGTGGGGCCACTGGTGTGAAGCCACTGGGTGCATTGGGACTGGGGCCGTGACTCAGGCTCAGATCATGACGCTGAGGTTGGGAACTTGATCTCGATCACATATTTGAGGAGCCAACGCAATCACACTAGGCATATATGTTTGTTGAGATGTACACGCATGTTCTTATGAGGGCAAACACAATGGGGCCTGTTGCCAAAGCAGAAGGAAAAGACGTCATGTACATACATATCGTCTTCCACCTGTCGGTTTCACGTGAAGCAGGGCTGGTTTGTTTCCCTGAGATAGGGATGAAAAGGGGGTCAACATTAATGGATTAGTGGGAGAGACCCGACTGGAAAAAAGGCCCCTTGTCTCTTGCTTAAAGGATGTTTGTGTTGGAGCCCAGCTCTGGTGGGAGCTGCCCAAAGAATAAAGGTGCTTTTAAAAGCACAAAAACAAAGCCATTCACCAGCCTGTACTATAGCTTCCCATTAAATGTAGGCTGAAGCTCTATATCGAGTTGCTAGTTCGATCGCAGTCTGCCCTCCTACACTTGACTTTGGGTACATCAGTATCGATGGAAGACCCCGACCTGGGGTTGGCCGTGGCCCTGAAGTGTGTGCGTTCAGGGCCGTGGCCCTGAAGTGTGTCCAGCTAGTGTACACCCTCAGGTCTGGGGCCCGGCAGGGCGCTGTGGACACTGGCTGCTGTCTCCTCTTATTTTCCCACAGGGCGTTGTTTGGTTCACACAAACGCACACACACGCATGGACGCACGTGGTTACGTTCAAATGCGCACACATGCGCACGTACGCACTGGTGCACACAGGCAAACACACACACACACACACACAGATATGGCAAATACACACACACAGACATGCGCAAACACACATGCACAAACACACACACACGCGCAAACACGAGCACACACACGCCCACACAGTCATGGTCACAGGCATATACTTTCGACACAAACCCAGTCTTATACAAATACTTGCTCATGGCCACGCCCTCTGTACCTGGTTTGTTGACCATGACCTCATCCCAGGAAGTCTGAGGCATAAAAAAGTAACCTGAGCGGCCGGTGTGTTTTATAATCAGCTGTTCATGTGACTCCACGCCAGCGACAGGAAGTCTGCTGCCCTGAGTGACAGTGGGACTATTACCGTACTGTACTTGTTGCAGTACTTTTATTACAGGTTACAGGTCTAGTATTACAGGATACAGTACCGATATTACAGGTTACAGTACTGCTTTTACTGAACCATGTCCTCTTATTCCCCCCCCCACACCCCACTCATCTTTCCACTTAGTTCAGCAAACTAGTGAAAGGACGAGAGAGGGAGAGAGATTAACAATTTAACTCACTCCTTTCGTTTATTGTGCTCTGTTATTCCTTTTATATAGAGGGAGGGTGAGAGAGAGAGAGGGTGAGAGGGAGAGAGAGGGAGGGGGGTGAGAGAGAGAGAGGGTGAGAGGGAGAGAGAGGGAGGGGGGTGAGAGAGAGAGAGGGTGAGAGGGAGAGAGAGGGAGGGGGGTGAGAGAGAGGGAGGAAGGAAGAGTGAGAGAAAGGGAGGCGGAGAGAGAGGCAAGCACAGACAGAGAAAGGGAGGGGGAGAGGGAGGGAGATTTCTCGTTTTACCTGTGAGAGGGGGAGGGCCCTGACTGAGAGGGCGGGGCTAAGGAGAGTGGAGGAGGGAAGGAATGGGCGGGCTCTTGTCCCAGAGAGCGAGGGGGAGAGAGAGAGAGATAGAGGGAGAGAGGGAGGGAGGGAGGAGGGGTGGAGCAGGAGAACTCTGGCAGTCTCTCAGATCTCGGTTGCGGTGTAGACGCTCAGGAGAGCCGCATTCCTCAGGCAGCCACCCAGCCAGCGAGGAAAGGAAAGAAGGAAAGGAGCCAAGGGGAGGGAGGGCTGAGCAGCGGCAAAAGCTCTTTAATCCCCTGTGACCACTGCCTGCGCGAGAGTCACACACACATGCACACTCGTATGCACACACACAGGCGCACTCACTCGTTGGCTTCCGCACACACAAGTCTCACAACTCACTTCTGCTCCGTCAGAAGACGAAGGGATTAACCTGGCTGAATGAAGAAGAGGGGGCCGGAAAGAAGGACAGATCCAGCAAGAAAAGCTGCTGAAGGGAGAAGGAAAACAGCCTTTTCTCCGGTGAGTAAAGGCTCTTCCCTTTCAGACTGAGACTGCAATCCTGTCCTCTTTGAACAGCGTTGGTGTCTCACTGCGCTCCCAAGATTTGAATGACAAATCGACTCCAAGCGCCCAAAGAGTTTCTGTGTGTGTTGGTGGTGGGGTGAGAGGAGTGGAGTGTTAGGAACCAGTTGCGTCCGGTGTCGCTGTGTGCTACGTCTTTAAATGTACCTGTTGCTACGAGGCTTGTCACCTCATGGGCTCTTCCTGTGTTTAACAGCTGTCCACACTGCCTGTACACTTGTTGATGTTTTGATGTGAACCATTTGTTTGCTTGTTGTGGCTATCGTATCTGATGTAGTTAGTGAGTTGTCCTGCAACTGATGTATTAAGTGATTAGACGTATCAGGCTCTCTGTGCCAGATTCTCCCCGCTCTTCCCCCTGCTGCTGTGCTTTATGGCTGGATGATTAAAGATGAACAAGAGGGCAAAGGGCCAGGGATCTGCCTTTTTAGTGCTGCTGTTTCACCCTTTACGACGCATTGTCCTCGGAGTCACACGTGTGTGCGTGTGTCTTGCGGCGTGGACCGATGCCATTGAACTATTGACTCATCATCATCATCATGGCTTCGCCAGGGCTAAGCGCAGGAAGCATTCACCTCCCCGGTCCACTCCTCGTCAAAGCTCATTAGCATGCGCGCCCTGTTAGTCAATCACAGCTATTGATTAGAACAGAAGGGTAATTTATTAACGGCAGTTCCTGCTTGATTGTTGGAGACAATTCTGTCGTAACTCATGTGCTAACTCTTTATCTAGGGGTGTGTGTGTGTGTGTGTGTGTGTGTGTGTGTGTGTGTGTGTGTGTGTGTGTGTGTGTGTGTGTGTGTGTGTGTGTGTGAACTTGGCTTCTTAGAGATAATGTCAGCATAAAGGATGGTTCATTGTGGTGCGGTCACGGGAAACAAGTGCAACAAGACTTAAGTCCAGTGTTTATCTATGCTTATTATCATGCATGTGTGTTTGTGCCTGTGTGCATGTTAAACAAACATTCAGTACTTCCATCATTGTCCCTTTTGCGACTGAATTTCGATCTGGGTTTTTAGTCTCTGTGCTTCTCGCCTGCAGACACAGAGGAGGATGTTTGATGGAGGAAGTGTTTCTGACCTTTGTCGTTATCGGCAACGGTAACATCATTTTTTTCAACATCATCTCTTAAGTTGTAACCGTCTGCCGTGCTCGAATGCAAAGATGTGTTTTTCCCTTGCAGCGTGTCATAACCGCCACTTGTGGAAAGGTTCAGGAGTCTTCTCATGATGGAACCGACATAAATCAATTAAATACAGGAATTCTGGGGAAGGAGTTCCCTTAGGAGTTTGCTTACTTTGAGGCACATAATTAATATTGTAGTGCAATATTAAGTGCAGTGCGCATGTGCAACTGCTTGTGTGTGTGCTAACCAACCCATTTGTGTGTGTGACTCAGTGACGAGTTAAAAAATAAATGATCATTTGGGAAGCAGGAGGGCTCCATCTCTAAATGTGTCTCTCGGTGTGCGCGCGAAACAGCCCGTCCGTGCGGTGTGACTGGTTATTTAGCGGCTGTGCTCATGTCAGATCCATCAGGGCTGACGGCTGGCTGCTGCAGTGATGAAAGATTGATCCAGTCCCTCTCCTCACAGTCTCCTCCTGTGCTCCTCCTCCTCCTCCTCCTCCTTCCTCCCAGCTCCAACCTCGTCCAGCCCTCCTCTCCCCGCCCCAGTATCCCAGCTGCTCTCGATAACTTGACCTCTTTACATTTTATTATCATATTAATAGTCTGTTTTATTTGCGTAGCCCTTCATCACAGTTATCCTAAAGGGCTTCCCAGGCCACATTATGAGGCTCCCCCTAACCCCTTAACTGTCCAGAGGATAAGGAAAACCTCCTGAGTCCCAGAGGGGAGATACCTAAACAAGGAACACCGAAGAGGGATCCTTCCTGCCAGGAGTGCATTGGGTGCCATAATGGACAGAAAATTAGCAATGGTTTTAGGGGCTTGGTAGTACTTGTGACGGTACTAATCAAGGACGAAAATAATCATTGTAACATTTAGGATGGTTTAAATGCAAGACAAGCCAGGACAGCAAGACAAGACGGGACTACAAAGAAAATGAGGCAATCCTTTGAGTGTGTCACTAGAACTTTACTCCACACTGTGCGTGTGTGTGTGTGTGTGTGCGCGTGTGTGTGTGTGTGTGTGTGCGTGTGTGTGTGTGCGTGTGCGCGAGCGAGCGCGACCTATTAGCGAGTGCGTTGTCCAGTGCTCCTCGGTTTCATCGTCTTTGCTTTCGTCCAGTTGGGTGTGTTCACCGTTTAAGGACACCTGTCGTGTTCTTCAGAGCGTTTGTTTATCCACCCTCTTCCTTCTTTGCTTACTTGGACCTTCTTCTCCGTGCAAAAACAAAAGTTTGTTTGTAAACTAAACAGGCTGATCGTCCTCAGGGCGGTGTGGCCGGGGGCGTCACAGACAGCAGCACTGGCAGCAAGCTGTCTCACATTCATTATTCATTCTTATCGGTGTGTTTCTTTCTTTCTTTTTGCTACAATTAGACAATGTCCGGACATTTGAGGCTCAACGTCGCTAGGTTACTTCAAATGTCTTAGTTTAAAGTTAACTGCTAGACAACCATGGCCACGACACTTACTCTGAGTTAGATAGTTAGTTAATGAGATAGTCAATTACATAGTTAGTTAGTTAGGTAGCTAATAAATTAGTAAATGACAGTTAGTTAGATAGTTTGTAATGTCAATTAATGTAATGTAAATAGTAAATTACATGGTTTGTTTGTGTGTATGCATTATTCAAGGGTCACCAACGCCAACGCCATAATTCAGGTATGTTCAGCATTGACTCATTGAGAGATTTAAGAGCTGCAGACCACAACATATTGTACTTTATTCTCCTGCTTCCTCACATTGTTGCTGTTCAACTTCTGAAACAACAGCAGCCGCTGCAGCGCTAGGCAGCATGGGGGTTGTCTTCCTCTGAATCCCTCTCTCCGACTCTGTCCGTCTGTCCCTCTAACCCACCTGTCTGTCCCTCTAAACCACCTGTCCGTCATGTTCCCTGGAAATCCGCCCAGGTGGGCGGATGTCCAGGGAACATGACGGACAGGTGGTTTAGAGGGACAGCTGAGAGGGTGGGGAAGAGAGAGAGAGAGAGAGAGAGAGAGAGAGAGAGAGAGAGACTACCTGAGCTGTGACGCCTCCGCAGAGCTGCGGTCTAGCGATGACACACTGTCAAACCCTCAGCCCCGCCTACCCGGGGCTAACTAAGGCTTTTCTAGAGCTGCAGGCAGGAGAGGCTGGTCGCTGGTACAAGAGTACAGTCTTCATGGGTGCGTTCCTCTGGAAGCTGTCACCGACTCCCAGCACCAACGCCATGTCAACCAGGGCCATGGTGACCGCAGCAGTGCAAACATGCCTCCCCTCGGTCCCCCGTGTGAATGGGGGGAGATGATTGCAGTGCCTGTGATCTATTAGCCATGCCATGTTGACTCTCCAACTCCAACACACACACACACACACACACACACACACACACACACACACACACACACACACAGATCTCTGTGCAGTAAATAACAAGTTGCCTCTGCCAAGGGGCCCTATGCAGAGATAAGTGTGTGTTTTTGTTGGGTGTGGGTCCGGAGAGGGTGGAGGGAGGTAGGAGGTTGGGTGGTGTCAGGCTGTGAGCCGGTGTTAGTCCAAGATGTTTGGGAGACGGTGTAAATCACAAGGGAGCGCAGGTGTTTTCCACTGCCTCTGTGTCTCAGAGAGCTTTAGAGGGAGGGGAGAGAGAGAAGGATTATGATTGTGGGACATCATTGAGAGAGAGAAGGACACGCACACTCGGGTAAACGTAGCGACAGGAGAGCGGTGTCGATAAAACAGATCCATGCACTACACTGCACAAAGTGTATTTGCATTAGAGGTCTTCCTACTCAACACGTTGACACCCAGTGAGGTGCGGTGGTGCTGATCAGTCTCCAGTCCTAAGGGGGGGTGGAGGAGAACGAAACCGGTACGAGGGCCGGCTCCCATCCCCACAGAGACGAATGGATTCTCCTGGGTGCCGGTGTCACGTTACCGCCCAGTGCTGCTAGTCTCTCTGTGCCTGTCTCAGACCCCTATTCACACGGCCATCAATCACCCTGTTGTGTGTGTGTGTAGGCCTCCTCAGGCCTGATGGACGTGCTGTTAACCGGCCGCTCGGCCCTGTTCACGGTGCCGTGGCCCCCAAACCCGGAGCAGCGGTTCCAGATGTTTGCTTTGGCGGTTCGTTGTCCCACCGTTTGAAACTGGAGGCTGGACTGGTCTTGCCTGTGCATGCAGACGCACACGCTGTCTCTCACGCAGACAAACACACATGCTCACACTCACTCTATCCCTTACCCCCACACACACACACACACACACACACACACACACACACACACACACACACACACACCTCTCATCTTATGTGTGTGGAGGGGGCAGCCCGGGCCGGTGTGTTTAGCGAGCGTGTGTGTACTAAGGATGAGATATGAGTGCCGTCGGGATGGAGAAAAAATACACAATCACTGGCAGCATCTCAAGGAATGCTTGGAATTCTCACTGTATCGTTCAGGTTTGGGTTGGTCGGTCGTGGAGAGTTCAGAAAATTAATGGATATTTAACACGCGATGTGGAAGACTTGGGCGTATTAAATAAACGGGACTGACTGATACTGATGGTTCCATGAAACTGTTGCTCCGTACTGCTTTTCTTAATAGATATAGAATAGGCTTGTTTTGATTGTAAGAAATCCTTACTTCCTTCCCTCTGTGTCTCGGGTGTAGTTTGGTCTCCTTGTCTGTATTCGTCCTAGTTCTATGAGGGAAAAAGACGTGCATTAAGCGTTTTGCTACACACAGGTCACTATGCTTTACTACTCTGAAGTCATTTGTGTGTGATAAAACATGAGAACAAGCCAAAAAGAGTAAAAGGGAACTTTGAACTAACTAACCTATAATCAGGCACCTCTGCCTCACTTTGCAGAGCATCTGATTTATGAAGGGCTTTGACCCTGCCATGATCAATCCACTGTACTGTTACCAGCAACGTTGTTAAGGGTGTGTGTGTGTGTGTGTGTGTGTGTGTGCGTGTGCGTGCGTGCGTGCGGGTTTACACATGCTAAAATACATTGTTCCATACTGGTGTTCAAGTCAAAACACGTACAGAGTTTTCACACAAGCACTGTTTTATTTTTGTGATAATTTGTTTGGAGTGTGCACTTACTCTTTTACGTAACCTATTTTACATAACACACACACACACGTAAATGAGGCCCCAGGATTGTTTAAAGTCTCAGACAGAGAGAGAGCGAGAGCGAGCCAGCCAGCCCGCCAGCCAACCAGCTTTTACCCTTCTCACGTGGCGTTCACTGGGTTGATCGGCCGATGCCAAGTACTAACCCGTTCAACCAATAAATAAATGCAGAATTTCCTGACTTTGTAAAGTATGGATGAAAGGAACCATAAAGTGGTGTCCATCGATGACGGAATGGAGCATCCTCAATAGGATCATCAATATCCTGAATAGGATCACTAATATTCTCAATGGGATCATCAATATCCTCAACATCCTCAATAGGATCCTCAACATTCTCAATAGGATCATCAATATCCTCAACATCCTCAATGGGTTCCTCAACATCCTCAATGGGATCCTCAACGGGATCCTCAACATCCTCAATAGGATCATCAACATCCTCAATAGTATTTGATGTACTGTGTGTTGGCCCAGAGTCTTTACCCAGAAGACGCCTCAGTTTCCCTGAGCCGCTGATCCAACCCTGCTGAAGAATGCACCACCTGCTGCGTGAGCGTTGGCCAACCGTCTTACCGGGCCCCTGATGCGTGTCGACACACGGCATCACTGTCCTCTGACTGCTGGGGATTGTATCTGAATAAACATTAGGAGTTTAGGAGTTACCCTACTACTACTTGCTCCTGCTCCCCGAGCTATGTGGAGGGACAGTATTGCCTCAATGCCTCAGGCTACATTAACCAATGGGAGACGATGTCAGTGGTGTGGTGCGCCGAATGGAATGCACCCTGCCACTCACTGCAGTTCGGCGGGGCTTTTCATAAAACTCAGGGATACCAATCAGCATTCTGTGTGAAATACATCTTTGACGTGATTAACACATTCCTCCTCCGTCAAACTTATCATTATACTATTATCCAGTCCCACTGTCTGCCGCTCTTACTTATTTTTTGTTTTTTTCTACTCTCATAAACATGCATGCGTGTATTGTGTGTGTATTGTTGGCAGTGTGTGGATGGATGGGGGGGTTGTAGTGTCAGTAAATGGAGACGAGATGAGACTCCTGCTCATCAGCGGTCTAAGATCTCTCTCTCCTAGTCACTTTCTCTCTGTCACTCTCTCTGTCTCCATCTCCTTATCTGTCTCTCTCTCCGTCTTTCTCCATCTCTCACTCTCTCTGTCTCTCTCTCTGTCTCTCTCTCTGTCTCCTCTCGCTCGTTGGTTGACATGGGAATGGATTGTAAAGTGTTTTGCGTAGGAGATTTTCATTTGCTGATAGGCAAATGCTTTCTATCGGCCATGCCTGTCTATCCGCCTGCCTAGTAAATGCCTGCTTCCTACCTGTGTCCCGGTGTCTGGGTGCTAGTAAACCCAGCAGGGGGGGGGGTTCCCAGTATCAGCGAGTGGCTCTGTGGGAGGACTGTGGAGCCGGCTCCAACAGACACTGCCTTACATTATCATCTTACGTCTCATCGGCTCCGTTTCCTGGCCGACGGGTGAACAGGGCATGAGTAAGCCATGATGATGGTGATAGGGTTGTGTGGTCAGAGCTGTGTAATCTATGGGGCCCGGCTCCGCTACAGCTCCCTCTTTCTCTGTCTCTGTGTTTGTCTCTCCCTCTGTCTCTGTGTCTCTCTCTCTGTATCTCTCTCTGTCTGTCTCTGTATCTCTCTCTATCTCTCTTTAACTCTTGCTTTCTCTTTCTCTCTCACACAGATTAAATGCTCTACATTGAGAAAACACATTCCTGCCTTCCCTCCTTTTCTTACTCGAGGTAAGGCTAATGATTGCCAAAACCATGAGCTTGAATCTGATCACTGCCTCACATCCGAGTTTCATCAGATACTTCTGTTATACTTGCTCAAAGTATTTTTTCGTTCAAGCTTGTGGAACATCTGAAGTGGTGTACTATGCCATCTTTGAAACCTCCTCGTAGATCACATTTTACTGCCGAGCAGGGGGCGGGGCAGACGTGAAACGCTAGTGTACTGGTGATGCGACGGGAGGGATGCCAGCCTTCCCTTTCACACTAGTTCTTACGGCTCCCTTCCTCTTCTGGTACATTCCCTTCTTCCCAGTTCAGGCTGACACTTCAACCATCGCCACCCTCCCCAGTGCCACCATCTCATGCTCGGCCTTGATTCGGGAACCGGGGTCCCGAGCGAGGGAATAGATGTGTGATGCTCTCTCTCTCATGTTCATCTCAAAGCGGAGAAGATAATGGCTCTAATGGCCGTCCGCTGAAGGCAGTATTTGCTCGACAGAGTTTTGCGCTACACAAGCGCACGCGGCCACAGCTTATTAGCTGTGGTTTGTGATCCCCCGCGCGCTAGGTCATTAGCATCTCAATAGAGGAGGGCCATGCGGTCGGGAGGGGGGATATTTTCAGAAGGCTGTTTGGTCACATGGTGCTTTGGAGTTTGTTCAGAGAGATATTTGCCAAATGAATGTGTTGCGATGCCATGCATTATTCATCAGGTGTGCTGCCGAGGCCTTCGGTGAGAGCTCTGTTCGCTGGCAGGCCGAGCCGCCGTTTGTTTTAATTAGCCCGCCGCCGTGTCTGCGCCAGGGTTCCTCATGTAACTGGGCCACGAGGACCCACTGACGGTGGGCCGCGGCTGGCGGCCAGGCCCTCTGCAAATCATTTAGCGAAGGCCCCGAGATTAAATGATTTCCGTTCAAATGCTTCGCTAATGATTGGCTGAACGCGCAATCGTATGATTACTGTGGAAGCACGGCCTTAATTATATAAGTAGACCGAGCTGTACCCTTAAATAGGCAAGGCAGGGTGTTTTTCTTGATCTCGCAGCCAGGTTTGTTCTGTTGGTGTGGGGTTGGGGCTGTTTAGAGACTGGAGCCTGCAGGCTTGCAGTTTTGGAGTATGCACGCACATATACACACACACACATGCACTTTAACACACACACAAATTTAAACACGAACACAGCTTATTATTTAAGCAAATTTGTATTTGCCGGTTACACAAAAATTACTTAACTAACAAAGGTACTAACAGGTATGTCTGTCTTGACACCTGTCATCAAGGAAAAACTGTGTTCTTTTTCAGGCTGGGCGGTGGCGGTGCTATAGGTCAATTATTACCAATATGGTGCTATAACACACGAGAACCTTTATTTATTCGCCACTCACAACTCAATGACTTTTAAGCTAATGCCCCTTAGCTACTGTCTCTATTCTCTGTGTTGACGATGACAACATCCATTAAAAAAAAATACAAATAAAGCGCTAAGTTGGGGCATTATAAATAATCGTGGGGTTGGGTATTATTGTGTTGTTGTTGTTGTTGTTAGTTTGTCGTTTACACAGAAACGATATACCAGGGAACAGCTGAAGACATGAACGCAGAGGAGTGGGGCGATCTTAATCAGAAGGTTTGGTTGGGACAAATCTTGTCTTTATGTTGGCCTCGCTCCTATTACTTGTGATCGGTTTCACAGTGGGGGGTGGGGTGGGCAGTGCCAGGGCCAGGCGATACAAAGGGAGCTAGTGTGGGTGGAGGTTTTGGCCCACAACCATAATGACCGCGTCAGCCTCGGTGACGCCATGCATCCGAAGGCACCAAGCTCCCCTCTCCCCTCAGTGACACAGCTGCACCACCTCCTCCACCACCACCACCAGCCCATCAACACCATCACCATCACCACCCCACCTCCTTCACCTCCACCATCACTACCACCACTCCCACCACCTCCCCCACCACCACACTGCCTTGGGGCAGGGGGTTTGAGTGGGGTTGGGCTGTTGATGTTTAGCCAACCAGGGCCTGGTATTACTGATAAGGGTTCTCTTAAGTCAGAGTGTGTATGGTCGGTCAAGGACAATCACTTTTTTGTTTGTGATTGTGCCTGTGTGTGTGTGATTCACATGCATTTTATTCCTCTCATTGTTTTTGCAGACTTGTGGTCATACACAGATAGTGAGGTGGTATCTTAGTGTGTCAGAGCTTTACTGTAAACAGTTAAACATGTCTCCGTGAAGGTGGATGTTTTAGCACCTCACAAATAATCAGCCATAACATCCAAAGGGGATATCGCTGGAGTGTGACTTTAAGCACAGTGAACCATTACCAATAACACGTGTGTGTGTGTGTGTGTGTGTGTGTGTGTGTGTGTGTGTGTGTGTGTGTGTGTGTGTGTGTGTGTGTGTGTGTGTGTGTGTGTGTGTGTGTGTGTGTGTGTGCGCGTGTGAGAGAGAGAGAGAATAAGGCTGTGTGGACATCTCCATGGATTGGACAAGCCGGCTGGGGTGAAGAGGGTCGACAGACACACAGACGTGATGAGAGGCAGAGCTGGCTGTATAGCTTCCTAGGTCGCTGGATAGGATACGACTTTATCCATCCCAGATCATGGGAGATTCAGATGTCAAATGTGGCATCCGAATATGGGCATCCAAATATGGAACTGGAAAGTAGTAGGATGAAGAAATTGTACAAAATATTTCTAAAATCAAAGACATTGTTATGTATACACAATACGATTAGTCTGAATGTGGATGAAAAAATAAATGTAAACTATCGAGGAGTTTGCCAAACTGTTTCCCAGAACTGAGCTCTCTCCTTAGACATCCATAGATTACAGCCGTTTAGCTAGCCGGCTGTTTAGCTGGAAGTCTGTTTGTCTGGCTGTCTGTTTGGCTGGCTGTTGTGTGAGTGATGATGATAGGACAGAGAAGGGAAGGGCACAGGCAGATAATTACAGCCTTTTATATCCCATCCTCCGACCTTTCTTTCTTCGTTCTCCCCCGGGCTCTGTGTGTGTGTGTGTGTGTGTGTGTGTGTGTGTGTGTGTGTGTGTGTGTGTGTGTGTGCGCGTGCGTTGGCCTCCATGTGTGTTGCGTGGGATGGTATGTCCTGAGTTTATTCCAACAACATTTTTTCAGTGGCCTGAGGTTACAGGGTGTGGCAGGGTGGGCGTGGCTGTGCCTGGTCTTGTGGCCAAGTTACGAGTCTCCTCGGATAAGGACGGGGTGGGTCTGTGTGCGTGCTGGGATTGGCCGACGTGTGTGTGTCGTTTGTGTCTCTTTTATGAGGCTGTCACTGCCCCAAGACGCTCACTATTCTCCTCTGTCTTCCGTGTGTGCTCCTAAATCTCTGAGTGAAGTGAGGGAAAAGGCTGACTGACAGTTTAAAGCTTCTACAAACACACCGGGCGGACTTCTCTTGTGGGTCTCCTGCACAACACTCCCAATGCCAGACGTTTCCATGGCTACGGTTCAGTGGCCCGTGCGCCCTCTCGCCTAGTTTGTTGTGGCGTCGGACGGCGGTGTGAGACTGGACTGAACGGGACGCTGGGCTCCAGGGCGGACGGGTCCGGGCGGACATCGGTGTGCGGGCCTCGCTGTTGTTGTGCTGCCTCGGTGAGCGTCGCCGATGGCAACCTGAGAGCCGCGCCGTGCGTGTCGGTTTCCTGTTGCTACCGTTATCGCGTTTCACAGACCGGGCTGAGCCACACACTAGGCATCATGGGAAAGCGGCGATGATGTTTATCGGAATGGAGGTGCTTTGCATGTTGTGTGGCGCGCTTTGAGGACTGTGTGACAGGACGGCACCGACTGCTGATTGTCATGTAGCCTAGATATGACAACTACTAGCGCTCACTCACAGGCATCCAGCAGGTAAACAGTTGCTGCGGGACGCTAGATTGCTTTTCTCACGTCGCTTGTGGGGACGTGCTTTACCACAGCTAACCGGAAATAAAAAAATTTTGTGCTCTAGATTATGTTTAGAAAGAAAAATCTGGTGCAATAATTTGCTGGAGAAATCATCTAGGCTCACAAGGTAAAGTTTAACTTTAAAAAGTCAAAGTGGAACTTCTTTTTGATATTTGTGACTTTTTATAATGTGGCACATTTTCGTACCACCTACAATATGTTTTTCTCCAAACGTGCCATATTACTGTACTTGGCTGGATTGCCTCATTCTTCTACAAAGGACTGTCCTGTGCATTGGTATAGCATGTTAGAACCACCACTGTCTGCTTTTGGAGTCTTACATTGAATGGCTGTTTGTATTGCATTTCTGCTAGATACACGCGAGAAGCAGCCTCGGGTTGTGATTGAGGTATCATGACACGGAGAGACTCAGGAGTATTTGAACATGATGATTGGGTTCATTGTGTGGGATTTTAATGCGCGTGTAGACACCTGGGTTTGTTGATACAGGAGTGTCGTATTGCCTTTCACCAAATTACCCTAAAAAACAGAAAGTTACAACATCTCCACAATTATTATTATGGGCTGGCGTGCGCCCTTATCCAAAGGTACTTACAAATAAGGCTGGGGAAAAACAAACATGCAGTGACAATGAGGAGTAGCTGCAAAGAAAAGTAAATTGTGCTGCACCACCTAGTTTAAATTATCAGTGGTGCTGCAAATGTGTACTGTAAACATCTGAATCAAAGGGCTTTCTTCACAGCACAACAACCTCTACATTTCTATAGTTCTATGACAATGGTGCGCTCCAGACTACTAGAGCGATATAATCGCAACTCTGCAAACTCCTCAAAGATTCAATGTGTTGGATATGGAGAGAATACATACAAAAACCAGGAAAGCTGAGTCAATGCTCCCCATAATGCAGATGTACTGGGGATAGGGCTATGGGGATGGTAGCTGTTGTTATTGGGCTTCTTTTGTTTGCCCAGGTGCTTCTAGTAAACAGAGATCAGCACAAGTATTCAGTTACAGACAGGAGCTGAGTGGGGAAGACCGGCGTTTTTCAGGTTTTTATTGGGGTTAGTTCCTTTCCCTCTCTTGTGCTTCACACCGGCCTGTGAGGTAGCACTAAAACTCCTGAGACCTGCCGGGAAATAGTGTAAAATGGCGCCTGTGTTTATATTGAACCCGGTTTGCGTCTTTTGTGTGTGTGTTTGTGTGTGTGTGTGTGTGTGTGTGTGTTCAGTATGTGTGTGTGCCCACGTGTGACTGTACACCTTGTTAAGACACATTAAAATTTGCAAGTTTCAACACAGATCTGAATGGAAGTGGTCACACCAAAATCAAAGGTTTGACTAATGGAGTGTGTTGAAATCCCAGATCTCCTCATGTCAAAATTAGCCCACCCCCCTTCCTCTGACAGAGACGTTCTTAGAAATTAGCTCTTGGTGCACTGCTGGATCCCAAGAAAGGAAATGTGGTGTACTCTCTGTCTCACAATCTATCTCTGTCTCTCCCTCTGTCTCTCTGGCTCTCTTTCTCAGTCTCTTTGTATCACTCTCTCTGTCCCACTGTCTCTCTCTGTCTTGCTCTTCTCTACTACGTTATACGTTGACATGCTGAGCAGTTCTCTCCCTCTGTCTCTCTCCTCCTCAGAGGTTTCAGGGGTAAATGAGGGAGAGAGAGGGACCCCTCTCTTAGGGTCGCAGGGTAGAGACCGGGCACGGAACACACAGTCCGCTTGTATATCGTTGTTACTCACTTAGCAGACGCTCTCATATCCAAATAGGAATATAGAGTACTGTGTTATTTTCATTCATGGTTGTAGGAAGGTAAACTTGCTGTGCTACAGTGACAGTATGAAGGAGGGTGAGGTTTGTTTAAAGGGGACATATCATACCACCAGGTGTGAGTGTGATTAGCCATTACAAGCCGTTTTAAAAATGTGCAGCATCGTGACATCACAGGTGGGCGTGTCCATCTAGATGTGTGACGGATAGATGGACACGCCAACCTGTGATGTCACAATGCTGCACATTTTCAAACCTGCTTGTAATGGCTAATCACACTCACACCTGGTGGTATGAGATGTCCCCTTTAAGTGATCTATTTGTCAAGGTGTTCGGCTCCTTGCCCAGGTGTTGCACGCTCTCCCGGGTTCAGTGTTGACTGAAGAGACATTTACATTTAGGGCATTTAGCAGACGCCTTTATCCAAAACAACTTACAATAAGTACATTTAATAAGCATGAAAAGAAATATTGCTGTCGATACAGTAAGGATGTTCATAGAACCAAGTGCCAAGCATTCACTGTTGTTATTCCTCGTATACAACAAAGCTAACTACGATAAGATGCTACACAACTAAGTGCAAACATTAAGTGCCTGGACATACAACATACAATAAGTGCGTAGGAGGGATGGGATGGCTTTGCAGAGTCTAGGCCAACTCTAAACAAGTGAGTTTTGAGACCCGGTTGTGGTTTTGCAAACGGGAATCAATACTTGATCAGATGACTTAAATCAAACCAAAAATGTTTCTGTAACGGAGATCCAGACCCAGGGAGACTAATTTAGCCGAGAGGCTTGGTACAATTGAATGCTTGCAGCATAGACACGCACGCTATTATTGTTATTTTTGAACGCACACGCAATTGCGCACACACACCACATCAAACACCCATCACAACAAATACACACACACACACACACACACACACACACACACTCGCTCATGCACTACACACCACATCAAACACACACTCGCACTACACACTCTCGCACTACACACCACATCAAACACACACACTACACACATGCTTCACACACCACAACACCCGGGCCCGGACGCACGCACAACCCCAACGGTGCACCCCTTGGCAGCGAGCTTTCATAGGTGCTTTGAGGGAGGGCAGCGGTGCGTTTAATTGGGTTACAGATTGGCGTTTACGCTTGGAGATCCCTACAGGAGAACCCACAACCAAGCTAAGAAAACAGGCCTTTTGGTGGCCAATGGGCTGGGGGCCCGTCAAACAACCCCCCCCCTGCACAGGGGGGCACCCCTGCCCTGGGGCTGCGGGGTCTAGAAACCGTTAGCCTGGATGCTCGATGGAGGATGACTTCACACAACAGCAGCATGTGACACTGGGACGGCCTGCTGCTGGCAGGGGCTGTTTACCTAAGCAGTTCAACCAGTCGCCGTCACACACACAGGAGGGGTAGGGTGACCCACACACACACTGTTTTCCGGCGCCAGTTTCCCGGTGAGTTTGTCTTTGGCTCGTGCGTCACTGCTTGTTGTGTGCGCCGTGCGACCTCGGGTTGTTGTGGTTTTATAACCGCTCACTGTTTTCTCTAGACACATTTGTTGAGCCGTTGCTCCCGAAGCTGCATCTTCTTAACCCGCGAGGCGCCTCTAACCGATGTCCTCCTTCTTGTCTCCTCAGAGCGGAGCCGGACCCAACCACACGGAGCCGAGGTGACCCCTGACCCCTGACCTGTGACCGGTGACCCCTGACTGAGGCCCCCCCCCCCCCTCCCCCCCCCTTCCCACAGCTCCCCCGGTGCCCGATGGAGCTGAAGGTCTGGGTGGACGGGGTGGTCCGGGTGGTCTGCGGGCTGTCGGAGGAGACCTCCTGCCAGGATGTGGTCATCGCTTTAGCCCAGGCCATCGGTCAGTACCCCACTGCGTTGTGGTCCCTTCCGGTTTGGTTTGCATCCAGGGGCCACAACACTTCATGATAGCAGACCGAGGTGGCAATACACAGAGCGGCTAAGGGCTATTTGCAGTTTAAGATGCCAATGACATTTACACTTTTACATTCAGGAGATTGGCATTTTGGGGACACCTTTATCCAAAGCATTCATACACACATTGACACACGACCGTCGGAGTCAACCACGCAAGGTGGGAGCGAGCGAGCTCGTCTGGAGCAGTAAAGATTTAGGTGTATTGCTCAGGGATAACGCGACACTTAGCTTGGAAGAGCCGGGGATCGAACCATCAACATTCCGGTTACCAGCCGACCCGCTCTACCTCCTGAGCCATATGCCGCCTAGATTAGTGCTATTTGCAGTTTAACATGCCAATGACAAGGGGAACGTGCATCACTCTGTCCGCCCAGAAGACCTCATAAAACCACGACCTGGGGGTCATGGTACAGGGCGGATCCTGCCCGTTCAGGATAGCTGAGAGAGAGTCTGCAGTGGCACCCATTTGTCATAATCTCGGCGCCGTTTCAGATGAGGGTCTCCCTTGCTGTGTGAGGGAGCTAAATTTAAACGAATGCGACGGGGACTATCTTGTAAGTGTTTGTTTTTGACAGCCAGCGACCGTGGGTGGATAGTGTTAACGTGCTTTGTTTTGTTTTGACACCCGCTGTTAACAAAACTCAGATCTCTCTCCTGGCCCGTTCGTTAATTTTTAATCCGGTTAACTGAAATCGGTGTCGTACCAAAATGCGTTCCCCGTGGGTTCGAGACAAAACAAGCTTCTACTGTAGAAGTCTTGGAGGTGTAGCTCAGCAGGGACAGCCTCCGAATAAAACAGCGGTTCATCGGGAGGACAAAAACACGGAACAACACTCTTTTGTTCCGCGTTCATCGTTTCATTCTATGGTGACCTACATAAATCAAAGGCTCCATTTTTTTTTCTGGGGGGCTAGATGTTCCTCTCCGGAGGGGTGAAGGGGGTCAGGCTGGATCAGTGCCGTGTCTTCATCGCGGTCTCTTCGGGGCGTTGGTCACGGCGTTGGCTGGCCCTGAACGCCACGGCTCCAGATTTAGCACTCCTCCTCCTTCTCCCCCTCTTCTGTGAGCCGCCTGCCAAGTCATTAGGGAGCGCTTGTCCTCGTTTCAGAGCCCTCGCGGAAACCATGGTTCATTTGAAGAAACAATAGGTATCTATATATTGTAGATTGGAGCCTTCTCACTGTCTGATGTACACTGAAACTCTCCCTGTTTATTCAGTTTTTGCATCCCCTTGATCTTAGAGGTTGGACTCTTTTTGCATCCCTTGGTGTGTCTGTGTGTGTGTGTGTGTGTGTGTGAGAGAGAGAAAGACTCCACACCTTGCTAACGCAAACAAATGTAAGTGGTCACATGAAAATCAAAGATTTGAATAGTGGATTGGGTCGACACCAAGACCCCATGACCCCGCCTTTTATACAATGCTTCAAGTTTAGTTTTTTTTCATTCTGAGAGCCTTCAACTAACCGGGTCAGCCAATCGGAGGTGACGCCTGCGATAGCGCGTGTTTAACCTGTAGAGGGCGTCGTCTCAAACGTGTTTGTTTTGGATCCTCCAGGTCAGACGGGCCGCTACGTCCTGATCCAGCGTCTCCGGGACACCGAGAGGCAGCTGCTGGCCACGGACCGGCCCCTGGAGTCCCTGTCCAAGCTGGGCCAGCATGGCAACGAGGTCCAGTTCTTCCTGCGGCGCACCGGCCCCAGCAGCGACAGCCCCGCCTCCAAACAGGACCTCTCGCCCTCCAACTTCCCCCTGCCCCACCACTCGGAGCCCGAGCGCCTCAAACACAACCAGCCCAAGAAGTCCCTCACGTTCAACCTGGGTCCTTCCACCTCCCCGAAGACCAAGGCCCCCCAGACCCGGAGGTCCCCGCGGGACTCCCCGGAGCAGAGAGCCTCCCCGGCCCCTTCCCCCGGTCCCTTCTCCCCCTCGCCCTCGCCCCCCGTGGGGGTCTCCAAAGACGAGGTCTTCCGGCAGGTTCTGAAGCAGCAGGAGCGGCTGAGGGCCACGGAGGCCCAGCTGGAGGCCCTGGAGCGAGAGGCCCGGCCCTGGGAGTCCCCCCGGCAGTCACCCTGCCCCTCGCCCGCCCTGGACCCCCACGCCCTGGAGGAGCTGGAGGTGCTGGAGCAGGCGCTGCGCCGGAACCAGGCGGAGCTGGCCCACGAGGACTTCTGGCAGGACGAGCTGCGGGCGGAGCTGGAGCAGGAGAAGGGCATGAGGGCGCGGCTGGGCGAGCTCCACGCCAAAATGGACGACTGCGGCCGCCGGCTCCACGGCATCTCGGTGCGCTCGGCGCAGCTGGAGCAGGAGCTGGAGCGGGAGCGGAGGGAGGGCCAGGCCTGGGCCGACGGGAAGCAGCCCGAGGAGTCGATAGTGGGGGTGAGGGCGGAGCTGCAGAGCCAGCAGAGGCAAGGGGCGGAGCTAGAGCAGCAGCTGACGGAGGGCCAGGCGGTGCTGGGCAAGGCGGAGTCACTGCTTCAGGTAAGGGAGAGGTGAGGGGGGAGAAGGGGGGAGGTAACCGGGGGGCTTCTCATCTCACCGAGGAGTAGCCTGGAAGTGGATGTTTGGTGGGGGTGAGAGAGAGAGAGAGAGGTGGTGGAGAGAGAGAGAGAGAGAGAGGGAGGGACATGCGTTTCCATTTCACGTTTCGGCATTTTTGCTGTGTCAAATGCTTTGCAAGAACCCCTACGTTTCTCTGTGTCGTTGGCCTCCGTCTTCTCCTCCCCGGCTCTCGCTCGCCCCTGGGACTGTTAGCCGACGCGCAAGGCTCGGTTAAAGTGAAGGATCGTTGCGTCGTGACATTGCGTTTCGGTAGTGATATCGTTGGAGAATGTGTTCCTCGATCAGGTGGAGGAAGGACAGTAAGAAACCCTCAGAGAGAGGAGGAGAAGTTTTGAGTCAAGTCTATGTTATTGACATTGCGACCGCACCACATCAACTCCCTATCGGCACACAGAGGTAACACCTCTCACAAATGAATAACAATCTGAGAATATGCCTTGGAACATGTTTTAATATCTGCATATTTTAGTTCAATATCATATGTTGCGTTGCTTTGTAGTTCATATATAAGGTCACTTTATACCAAAGTTCAGTTAAATCCCTGACACGGGATTTGAACTTTTTGAAGGATCCCATTGAAATAAGCTGGTGCTTTGTAAACAGACATGCGCCTTCCTTAAAAGGTTCATCTGTTCTGAAAAGAGATCCTAATGAAAAGAACAATGAGGAATATTAGAACTAATGACCTATAATTACACAGACGCACTACCTGCCGCTGTGTTTATGTTGTACCAGATGACGTTGTGACGCTCATCTGGTTCAGCAGGTATGCTGTCTGATCCCCAATGAGGTTACTCATAGTGTTATAGTGACGCTCAACTAAGTAAGTTCTTCATATTTTTACAAAAACATAAATATAGTACTCTACTGATTGCCAAAGAGGCAGTCGATATTTGCCTTGTCATTGTGCATCTGTCGATGGTTGTCCCAGATGCGGTAATCTCGTGTGTTGTTTGTATTGTCTGAATAAAGACATAACCCTGTTTAAAGTGAAACTCAAGCTTCCTTTTTCAAATCCACTCACCAAACGGGACACTGTGGTCCATCCCCTGTGGGCTGAGGCCCCATGCCCAGGTACCACAGCCCAGCTGGGGACTCTAAACCTTGGGGCCCACCTCTGTTCAGTCCCAAGGCCCTCCTCCGCCGTCCACGGTGAATTTTATATTGGTCAGCTGTCTAGCTTGAGTTTATTTTATAGGCCGCTGTGAATATAATTTGGTTGGGAAGAAAGCAGAGCTTGCGTGCCGAAGTCAACCTTGTTTCTTATCATGTCTGCGCTGAGGGGGAGCTTAGCTGAGCCCAAACTGGCTCAGCGTCACCCCGGGAGCAGAGTGGCTTAGGTGGGCTTTCATTACGCTCACGGGCGCCCCCGTGTGGTGCAGTACCCGGCTGCGTATGCTCCAGGCTTCTCTGTATCAGCGGGAAACCTGGCCTAGTTTTGGATGTTTGTACTGAGTTTGTGGTGCTGTGTCGCTACCGTGGTACTTCGGGGATTAATCACGTCATGAAGTACCCACTTCGGTCTGTTAAGTGTCACATGATCAGTAGACGTGAAACAGGGTAGATGTAAGGATCATTATGAATGGAGGTGGGCTATCAGAAAGTTCAGGTGTGTGTGTGTGTGTGTGTGTGTGTGTGTGTGTCCCCTAAAGGTATTCACTAGCCTGCCCAGTTTTTAGTGGAGGAGTAAAACATATTCTATTTTGGCATAAATAACGTTTCTCCCTTTTGTATTTAATCAAATACACACAAATTGCCAGAGCCAGATTTCCTTGGCTGTTCCAGAAATGGTTTGATGGGACTTGTCAGCATTAACTTAGTTATGAAACCACCGCACACACACTTAATGAGAAACGGTTCCGGAGGCTGTCGTGCTGTCTTTGCGCTCCGCTTCCGTCCAGGTGTGATTCAATTCAAGTTTTATTTGTTTCTCTCGGCAAAAACCATAAAGAAAACTGTTAAAGTCGTAAAAAAAAGCTCTCTTTCGTGTTGAGCAAGTTCTCTTTAAGTCACCTGACAGACTTGAGAGAGGTTACATGTCGGTTTGGGCAGCATCCAGGCAGCGATCAGCTTCATGCATCATGCATGGCGTGTTTTTGTCTGCGCAACTGTTGTGCATGATGTCGCATCGGGCTGCAGAGACGCCCCGGGATATTATCACATAGAAACGGTGACGCAGAACCACGGAACCATGGAGCTGGCGCCGGGGCAGCGATCGCGCCACCGTGTCGTGGTTGTGTTCATTCCCATCTCACTTCGACTCATTACAGCGCACATCCGTACAACCGGGTTGATTGTTAACTGCGTCCTGCTATGCTAGGCCGGGGTGGGTGGGTGTCACTCTGCCTGGCACGGTGTCTGTCGGCTGGGCTGACGTGTCGAGGCACGTCTCGACGCCGGAGATGAACACCAGGTTCCTGTCATTAAGGCAACACGGCAACCGCGACCGACTTCAGACAGACCGGCAGTGTCTGTGCTGACACGTTGACTGACATGTTGATCCATGAGATGGATTGGTTCTACGTACGGTTAAAACGTCCGTTCCGTTATTGAATTGAGTTTTCATTGTGTCTTTTTCTTATGTCTAAGCATCATTATATCATAATGGAGCCGTCCCGCCTGAGTGTTGTGGGCTCTGCCGCCCCCTTGTGGTGAATACTGAGTGATGTACGACAAATATGGACTGGTTCTGACGTTGAAAAATGGGCTTTTATGTCCAATCTTACCTCTTTGTCCTTCTTTGTGATACTTTATTTGTATGCTTTTATATATGTTTTATTGATATTCGATTATATTTCATTGTCAAGTGATGAAAATGATTGTTTATGCGATTTATAATGTTACTATGATACATTTTATAATAGAAGTAAATACAACAAACAACCATGCAGCACTTTGTAGTTTTTATTTTGACTGAATTTAGTCTGAGATTAGTAAGCAACAACTAACTTCAGCTCTTGTCCTCCCCCTCCTTTTCCTCCTCCGCCCCCTTCTGCTCCCCCTCCTCATCCTCCTCCTCCACCCCCCTCTGCTCCTCCTCCCCCCCCTCTCCTCCTCCTCCCCCCCCACTCTGCTCCTCCCCCCCCTCTGCTCCTCCTCCCCCTCTGCTCCTCCTCCTCCCCCCCTCTGCTCCTCCTCCCCCCCTCTGCTCCTCCCCCCCCTCTGCTCCTCCCCCCCCTCTGCTCCTCCTCCCCCCCTCTGCTCCTCCTCCCCCCCTCTGCTCCTCCTCCTCCCCCCCCTCTGCTCCTCCTCCCCCCCTCTGCTCCTCCCCCCCTCTCCTCCTCCTCCCCCCCTCTGCTCCTCCCCCCCCTCTCCTCCTCCTCCCCCCCCTCTGCTCCTCCTCCCCCCCCTCTGCTCCTCCTCCCCCCCCTCTGCTCCTCCTTCCCCCCCTCTGCTCCTCCCCAGGCGAAGCAGGACGAGCTGGAGGAGCTGAACAAGGAGCTGCGGCAGTGTAACCTGCAGCAGTTCATCCAGCAGACAGGGGTCCCCACCGCCCACGCCTACACCCGCACGGAGCTGCAGGAGCAGCTGGACCGGCTGGACCAGCTGGAGCTGGCTCAGCTCCTCACGGAGGAGTACAGGAATGGAGGTGAACACCACCACACACACACACACATAAAACACACACACACACACACACACAGACACAGACACACACACAGAGACACACACAGAGAAACACACACACACACAAAGATACACAGGTGTTGATTTGAGACCCTTAAAGACAATTGGTTTCAGTTGACTTCTGCTGGCCCAGTTTGTGTTCACTAATTGCAGCGCTTTCAGATCCCCACCTCCAGCAACACGATTGGTCGAAACAAATATGAAGTGAAAGAAAGTGAATCGCCCCGTCCCCCGGGATTTGAGCTCGTCGGCCTCCAGACGTTAGATATGAATCCAAACCCATCTTTAAATCTAGAGACTACAGCCCGCTCAACACCCTTCTCTCACCCTTCTCTCTCCTCAGGCCAAGGTCTGCTCCCCAGCACAGGCTCTCCGCCCCGGCCCACCGCCAAACAGTTCCTGGGTCATCCCCGCAACCTGCAGAACCCTCTGGTGTCCAGTCTCAACCCCGAGGGTGTGTATGTGTGAGACCTCCCCCCCCCCCCCCCCCCTCACCGCTTGGCTGGGTGGTGGCTGCGTGCCCGCTGTGTGCAGACTCTGGGTCTGGTGGTGGTGGGTCCTGGGGAAGGTGACTGCATGGTGGTCCGCTAGGTCCTAACTTCCCTGACTGCTGACCTGCTTTCCTGTGCGTCGATTGGATTGGCCTTGTTTGTGTTTATTTTTTTATTTTTTACTTTGCCTTTTTCTCTAATCCTTGGGGCTGATGACCTGTTTCTTTGGTTTCTCTCTACACACACACACACACACACACACACACACACACACACACACACACACACACACACACACACACACACACACACACACACACACACACACACTTTTCCTCCAAGTAGGACAGTAACTGGTAAGTAGGTAGCGACCGGCTCATGATTGGCTTGTTTAAATCTGAAGTGGAGGATGATTGGTTAAATATAAATGTCTAACCCATTTTTGTGTTTCTACATCAATGGAGTGACATTGAAATTGTTCCATACTAAACCAAGCCAAATAAATTTCTACATTCCCTCCATGCATTTGACCCTCTCATTCCACCCATGGATGCAGAGCTAAAATACCTTTCACAATCTAATGTAAGGGCTGGTCTTAACTGTATGAACCCCATGTAACATGTAAGGTTATACTTGGCACTCGACAGAGACTGTAACACATAGTAACAGTGAGCTCTGGGAGAGACCTTAACACAGATTAATAGTACTGGAGAGAGACCTAAACACAGAGTAATAGCTCAGGAGAGAGACTGTACCACAGAGTTATAGTTAGCACTGGAGAGAGACTAACACAGTAATAGTTAGCACTGGAGAGACACTGTTAGCCATTCTGACATTTTGATACTGTGACCGAAAGAGGAACCTTTTGAAGTATGGATATTGTTTGTAGTTTATTATTATTCTATGTCCCTGTTACAATTCCAAAGAGCAACCAAAGCCCAGTTTTCCCAATGGGCGTTGCAAACTGAATGACACTGTTCCTTTGTGACACCATGGCCCTCTTCAGAACCCTGAGCCATTACCCATGATCCCAGTTCTGAACCATTAGAAACCGCTCCCAGCTCCTGTCTGCGGCCCCTGGTATGGACTGGGCTATGGTAGTGACTGCTCTATCTCTGTGGCCCTGGTAGTCACTGCTCTATCTCTGTGGCCCTGGTAGTCACTGCTCTATCTCTGTGGCCCTGGTAGTGACTGCTCTATCTCTGTGGCGCTGGTAGTCACTGCTCTATCTCTGTGGCCCTGGTAGTCACTGCTCTATCTCTGTGGCCCTGGTAGGGACTGGGCTATGGTAGTCACTGCTCTATCTCTGTGGCCCTGGTAGGGACTGGGCTATGGTAGTCACTGCTCTATCTCTGTGGCCCTGGTAGGGACTGGGCTATGGTAGTCACTGCTCTATCTCTGTGGCCCTGGTAGTCATTGCTCTATCTCTGTGGCCCTGGTAGTCATTGCTCTATCTCTGTGGCCCTGGTAGTCACTTCTCTATCTCTGTGGCCCTGGTAGTCACTTCTCTATCTCTGTGGCCCTGGTAGTCACTGCTCTATCTCTGTGGCCCTGGTAGGGACTGGGCTATGGTAGTCACTGCTCTATCTCTGTGGCCCTGGTAGTCACTGCTCTATCTCTGTGGCCCTGGTAGGGACTGGGCTATGGTAGTCACTGCTCTATCTCTGTGGCGCTGGTAGGGACTGGGCTATGGTAGTCACTGCTCTATCTCTGTGGCCCTGGTAGGGACTGGGCTATGGTAGTCACTGCTCTATCTCTGTGGCCCTGGTAGGGACTGGGCTATGGTAGTCACTGCTCTATCTCTGTGGCCCTGGTAGGGACTGGGCTATGGTAGTCACTGCTCTATCTCTGTGGCCCTGGTAGGGACTGGGCTATGGTAGTCACTGCTCTATCTCTGTGGCGCTGGCTGTGTTCTGAGGCGGCCATGGTGCGCTGACTGCTTTTTTTTCACCTTTTTGTGTTCTTTTCTGTTCTCCTGGCTGTTGCTTTTGGCAATTCTTTGATATAATGATGATCGTTTGATATTATACTGGACCATTACTATTATACTGTGTCAATTCTTGTCACTGAAACGCAAACTCGTATCTGACTGAAAAGTGCCACGTGCAAAATGTGTGAAATACCATGGACATAAACAAGACATGACAATATGAGGCATGGCTATATTCAAAGGAATGTGTTTTATTTTTTTAAATGCACAGTTGGTCTGATATATACAGACATGCATCCATATACGGACATACATCCTGATATCACAACATGCATTTCAATGACTTTGACTTAGGCTTCAATATCAAAAAGGTAAACTCCCTCTGATATGGATCCAGTATATTGACCTATGTATGATGCGCACTCACACCACATCTTTGAGCTGTCATAGGCTTTTCAATTTGAAACATCACTCATTGTTGAATTCTAATGATGAACCGACGTGGCCATGCACATTGTCAATGTGTGCGCTTACTATCATTCGTAGACTTTATTATCCATTCTTGTACCATTTTATCATTTTTATCCTCTATACTAATGACAGCTCAAAGTTTGCATGTGTGTGTCCGTGTGTGTGTTGGCTTTGTTGTTTCTTTTCTGTGGGATCGTTTGTGTCATCATTTCAGCTGTTCATAATTGTTAATAATGTTCTAACACACAAACTCACACACGATCAATTGACACATCACATTGTAGACACTGTACCGGGTAGTCCTCCACGGCGTCTTTCCTATTCCTGGGTCTGTGTCATGGGCCAACCGTCTGATGGTCTGCCACGGCGGTCAGACCAGCTCCCATGCTGTGTCAGTAACCCAAAATGTCTACCCACCACCACCACCACCACCATCTTCATCATGTCCACTTATCTGTGTGTGTGTTGCAGTCCTGGTATCCAGGGAGCAGTCATGGAGATAAGCCATGGACCCCCAGATCTTCACGTTCACTGCTCCATCGACTCATTTAAACCCCCCTTACCGTCTTACTGTTGTACGATGACCTTGTTACCTTTACTACCCTCGTAAACATACTGTATGTTATATATATATATATATATATATATATATATATATATATACATGATACAAATATATATATACAGTAATTTGCTACAGTGCACACTGAAAAATACATGTATGAAATGTTAAAATAATTTAGGACAACTTTAACCTACATCAATTATTACTTTATCTGTGTATTTAAGTATAATAAAAAAAACTGCATTGTGTTCCTGATAGTTTGTATTTTTTTATTGATTATTGTTCCGCGGTTGTGACTGCAGGGGGCGCTAGACGGACACATCCTCAGGATATAAAAACGAAATAATTAAAATAATCATAACTATCACAGAGGGATGTATCCACTACACACCTACCCGATATCTGGTCAGGAAAATGTAACAATTTACATCCCAAAGTCATTAATAAACTCAGTCTTGTAAATACTGAGTTGTTTTGTGCGTTTGTACTTGAGTTCATTGATAGCCACTGCACCTGTGCAGGTGTGGTCTGCATGCTTTACAAGGTAAAGGGAGTGGCCTGGCTTATGTGAGGTCAATGAACACTCGCACGCTACGTGGCCAGGAGGGAGAAAACACCTGTTAAATCAGCGTGATCGATAAGGTGATCTGTTTATCGATCAAGGTGATCGATAAACAAATGAATAATCTGAAAACACATTAATAATCTGGTGCTTTGTCATTTTCTGACCAAATGGCTAATGTGGAACACCATGGACCTATAAAGAAACACCTTATAAAACTTATGAACACCTTATAAAACATAGACAACACCTGCACAGTTGCACCATGTCAGCTGACCATCTCGGCTCCGCCCACTGGCTGACCGCACCAGAGGGGCAGAGAACAAGCAGACCAAGAGATTGTTGTCAGAGAAGTCCTATACGGTATATTCGTAAAGCCCCACTTTTCCCTATATCCGAGGGTTTGTTGGACGGGACTTTAACACCTGCATTCCTCGCTGTGATTCTTCGCTTGAAAGTCCCTTCTTGAAGTTCTCTATCTGCTTTGCCTTGGGCTCAGCCAAAGCGTTCCTCAGGGTATGAACCAAGAGGAACCTCAGGGAACAAAACACATTCAACAGATGGAAGTCCCTCTGAGATGCAGGACTTAATTTTATCACACAGTATCTGCATCATTATGTATCGTCATCTTCTCTACAACTTGCCCTATTAGAGATTATCTTCATGCCTTGTCTTATCTTCTACACTTATCTTTTCCTCAAAGGTGCTGTAGGTATGATTTCAGAGCTATAATATGAGTGGCTTTGGTTATAGAAATGCCATAGCTGCCCGTAGCTATTAAAAGTTCTGCTATATTAGGACTGCTGGATCAGAAGTTCTGCTATAACATAGTAGGACTGATGGATCAGAAGTTCTGCTGTAACAAAGTAGGACTGCTGGATCAGAAGTTCTGCCATAACACAGTAGGACTGCTAGATCAGAACTACTATAATATATCCCTTCTTAAGTCACGCCACTATGAAAATTTTGTCGCAACAATGACATTAGAGGCCTAGGGCAATTAAGGAATTAATTGTACGCTTCACAATCATAATCAAAATCTTTCTTGTAAGCTATGACCTATAGTTTGACGGACTAAATAACTAAATAAATTAATAAATCTGCTACCTCATCGCTAGATGCCACCAAATCGTACACACTTCGACTTTAAAGTAGTACATTGGCTTAAAGGTGCTGTAGAAAAGATTAAACATTCGTTAGGAGAGAAAGCTGAAAAGAGTGGATGAAAGCATGATTTAGAAACTAAACAACCCCAACAATGTTTTACATTTACGCACCTGTGATTGACAGGCAATATGGATTCCGGGATCCAATCATGGAAGCAATAACCTGATTGGTCAGAAATTAGCCGGGGGCGGTCTAAATGGGCTCTAAGAGGCAAGCTAAAACTAAATATTCTCATAGACCATTTCTCTCACTTAAAGCTGACGGATGGCTTTGACATTTCCAACAATTAACCCTAAAATAATAGCTGTTGATGCTAACCTACATCACCTTAAGTTATTAAAATGACATATCTTTTACACAGGGGCGTTGGCTGTTAAGCATTCTTGCACAAAGCACATTATGCCCCAGAAGATTTATCCTTTCCTCAAGATGATAATAACTTTCTTCTGCTCTTATTATTCTAGGAACAGCGATTATGTTGTCTGCTGAAATAGGATATATAAACACTGGCTGTTTTTAAACACAATCACGCAGCTCTGAACTTCCTCTGCTAAACATTTCCCTGTCACCCTCAGCATGTTTGGGTAAACAAACAGACCAGCTGACACAGACGTGTACTATCGCACTCTAGCTCTCTCTCTCTCTCTCTCTCTCACACACACACACACACACACAGCAGTTGTATAAATAATCTTAGACCGGGCACTTGGCTCCTGTCTTACCCTCTGAACTGCCTTCCTCCACTTGATGGCCATTTCATTCTGTTACATGACCCATGGCTTAAAAAAAAGAAAATAATAAATAGCTTAGACAAAGTCACTTGTATATTTTTTTGCCTTGACGGCAGACAGTCAGATTTACAGGTTTAATTGGCAGATTTGGTCGTGTAAATGGATGACGTTGGATAAGCCACAAATCTCTTGACAGCCTGGACAACCTATCAGCCTATGTCTGACCTTCCTGATGCCTTAACATGAGGGCTACTATACCAATAGGAGCCCCCATATCTGGACATGTGACATTATACTAGTATACAAGAGAAATCAACTGACGAAACCAGTTAGAAAAACTATAGTTTAAGCAAGAAAGAGATGAAATATTAATGGTTCAATGGAATAGCTAACACATAGGGTGTTAAATGTTATTACGCCCAATCCCACACAATCAATTAATTCACTGAGGACAGCCCTCTGGTAGGTTATGTACAACATACCAGTTATGACTCCATTCAATGGAATATCAATCAAAACAAGTTTCTGGCGTTCTGAAAGTCCACATGAATGAGTTGCCTAATAAGCGTGTTATTAACGCTCAAACATTCATATTAATGTTGTGATCATATTAAGATTAGGGTGTGTGTGTATGTTTGTGTTTGATAATAATATTCTGAATGTTTATGGCTGATGAGGAGTATTTGCATGTCAAAAATTATGATTGATGAACAGGTCACTTTTATAAGAAGGATTTACACCAGAGACAATGAGACTACAACGAAACACAAATGTTAGTTATAATTTTAAAAACAAACTGTACATTGAGATAAAAATAAGTTATGATGACAATAAAAAAGGCCACTGATAAAATGCTACCAAACGAATAAAGCACCTGACGTGTTGACAGTAGAGGGCGTTATGGGATGGCCAAGGCATCAACGGGGTAGTGTCTATAAATAAGACCGAACTATAACAGCAGTTGTCCATATGCTAAAGCTGCATTCATGGTGCGTATAGGTCTACATACCAGATAAGCAAGCGACGTACAGTTGGCCTATTAAGGATTGTCATTGATTGGGTGCAGGACAGGTCTTCATCCAGCGCTGAGGAATCTCTCCCACGACACCGGCCCAAAGTGGCTTCCCCAAAAACAGGTTAGCCGCTGTCACACGCACAGTGGAATGGGCAAGTGGCACAATGTGCGTTAGTCAGTGGCTCACCTGCTTTTAGATATCTACGGACGATAACCGCGTCCGGACTGAAAAAATAACACACGACCTGCAATGGAAAACCGACACATCACATTGTTATGGCCGGAATTCTCTTCACCTATTATTCATTAAAGAGGTTGGAAAGGTTATAGATGGACGCACTCTGGAATTAAACACGACTGAAGATGTAGTCAGCTGAAATGGATGTTAGGCGGGTACTTTAAAAGTTTTGAACTTATAAATCGATAGCTGCAAATCGTTATTTACATAAACATCAATGCACCACCTCCATAGTCTGCAGCAATAACGACTAGAAATTAATACTTACCAGCTTCCAAGTTCTCTTTCAGAGGGAAATTAAAAGGGTCGCAGGGATCAGCCTTCACTCAAATCTGAAGGCTCAGTTTAATTTATCTCCATCCAAGACAATGAAAGTGAAATGCTAAAGTTTAGGTGGAGGTTAACATATAATGCACACCACCACCTCACAGAAGTTGAGCTCACTTTGCACTAGAGGAGCCCCCCTGCCCTGCCCATTCGCCCTCCCTCCGCATCCTGGCCTGCCTGGGGAACTGTGACGAATACTGGCATCACCCCAGGCCAATACTCTGTCAAATTAAGGTGGTGTTCTCCGCCCATGAAAGGCAACTATCGAATGAAAAAGCGTTGGAGAGGCGGGCCCAACGCAGCAATGTGCACGGTGGTGTTTCCGAGTCCTAGTTGGGGTGCGGTGCGTTCGCTTTTGCACGTCTTACATTAGGAACAAACCATTTGGGATTTTACATTTCCTCTTTTCCCCTTTTTTATCCCACACATGCAACACCGCATATGTTTCAGTGTAACGTACGACGTGATTTTTCTACTTCGCATTCACGGGGCGAACCAAGAGCGTGTTTTTATTCCCCGTTTACGAGCGGACCTCCGACCCCTACGCCAGGAGAGTGGTTTGACCCGGCTCCCGCCTCTGTACAGTGTTGCCATGAGCGGAGGGCGGCTGTGCACGTAGCGAGGATGCAGCATGACAGCAGAGTCAGGGAATGGGCCGTGTGATGTTGGGCGGTGATGCGGGTTGGGCCACACTGTAGTCGGGTGTTATCAATTATTTACTTAGCACTCCGTGTCCTTTTTAGATTAGTTACTGTGTGGACCACCCTATACACTTATTTTAAATATTCGGCTTTGATCCTTTTATGATTGTTCTTCTAATTATTATTAGATTATTCTGATGATGGTTGATTATATTATTGAGTATTATCATTATTTTGCATTATTGCGAAGCATTTTGGAGTGAAAGCTGCATTACAAACAGTATTATTTCGAAAAAGTATTAAAAAGGGATGCATGATTTAATGTCCGAATAATTGCCGTCTGCAACTTGAGCTTGCTTAGAAATGTTATTAATACAGCTAAAATAACAATGTGTATGAAACGTAACAGCCTAATCCTAAACTGTCTAGGCCCCTAAATGATACCCATTGTGCAATCGCACAGTTGTGCTGAATCAGATCTCCCCGTGATTTTTATGTGGAACAAAAACTGCCTACTGTAAACAGACAAAACAAACGTGGATCGGATCAGGGTTATGCAACACATGTCACCGGCCATTCACGGCCGCCACTAGGGGGCAGCAGAGCACTAACAGCCGCCACTAGAGGGCGACAGAGCCCGGGTTCACTGTGTAGATCACGGGTACGAGAGGTCAGTGTTTTTTATGTGGAATAAAAACTGCCTACTGTAAACATACAAAACAAACGTAGATCATGGTTATGCAACACATGTCACCGCCCATTCACGGCCGCCACTAGGGGGCGACAGAGCACTCACAGCCGCTACTAGGGAGCGACAGATCCCGGGGTCACTGTGTAGATCACGGGTACGAGAGGTCAAAGAGGTAAATGTGAATTTGTGTTAAGCCTGTACAGCTCAACTCAGACATGATTTTGTTTAACACAAATTAAATGATATATCTTAAATGCGATTATCGTACATGTGTTTGACTCTGCGCCGCTATAATACTATTGGAATAATATGTAAATTAGTCGCATAATAATCGTCAACTTTGAGATAGGGCAGGGAGAGGTGCTACGTTTCAATATGTGCAATCAAAGTCCACCAAAGGGTTGCTTCTTTAATATGTCCATGGCTGAAACACACAGATTGATATGTCTCACTGTGATTTGAGTCCGCTCAGCCATGATGTTGCGTTCAGGCTATATGGGATTTACTGTAATTACCCCTTTCGCAACCGTAATTCCATCATAGATGTACTATAAAAACATTCAGCAGATATTTCAACTAAGACTTTTTTATGTTCTGAAAGGCCATATAAGCCCGACCAGGCAGTACATAAAAAAGAAAAGGAAGCGATTGAACAGCAAACAAAATACCTCCCAACAGCCATCGTTCACTTCCGTCCTACGTGACGTGAACGCCGCATTGCCGTACACATCCAGCCGTTGGTGTCACTCAACGCTGGCAGAGACCACACACCACTCATGTCTCTCCCAACTCAACTGGGTAGGTGTGAAATTCACATTATATGTTTGAAATGGACATCCGCCCGCCATATAATAGACTAAAGGTAAACATACGCTCGATTGACGTTACTTAACTACTGTCTTTACGAGTGAGAAGCTGGACCTGGTGCTAACTCCATGTAGCAGGACTAGCTAGCCTGCTTGGGTTCATGTCTGTGCAGCCGGACTGCTGTGGTCCAAAGCGTGGGGGGCGGACGGTGGACACCCGCTTTAGCCCTTGTATTTTTTTTCGCCCCATGTGCCCGTGTTTCCGAGGGCAAGCCCTCTTGTTTGGTGCCACTCTCGCTGTCACCTTTGTTTACAACCGTTGCTAGCCCCGAGCCCCGCACACACTGCAGGCGGAATGCTAGCGAGGAGGCGTCTCTCTTTCCCTCACCACCATCAGGAACAGTCTCGCACACATGCGGGCGAAGCAGTGGCTTTCTTGATGCATGTATGCATGCATGCTCAAAGATGGATGTGTGTGTGTGTGTGTGCGTGTGTGTGTGTGTATGTGTGTGTGTGTGTGTGTTTTCGCAGCAGACAGCAGATATCCTAGCTAGCCGTGTTTCTATTGCTTCTCCACCCCTCTGGTTGTGTACAACACATGGTTGTCTGCTGTCATGTCAATGCTCAGAAATTTGATTTGGCTGTGGAAAACATTGAACATTTGAGAAGCAAGACCTTTGGTGTGTTGTTAGAAAGGAAATGTTACACCAAATACGTAATTGAGAAATCTCTAAATCTTAAGGTCATTGAAACTTTGGGCAAGTTTCTATCTTGATTATTTATGTTCAGTATTCCTCCTCCTTCCTTGAAGAATAACAGTTTAAACTGGCTTAAAGGTGAAGAAATATCCAAAAGTCCCCAGTCTTCTAAATAGTAAGTACCAGTATACGTCATTGAAATCCATACATGAACTGACCTTTCTGAAACCGACACATTCAGTATTGTTTAAAAGACCCCACCTGTTAAGTTTTTGTTTATCTCATTACGTCAGAGCTTAGTTTTCTGATGGTCAAAGATGGAGGAGGACAGCCAGGATGAGCTGATTAACAAGAACCAGGCTCATGGCAAGAGGAAGAGGCCCACTGTGTGGGACATCTCTGGTAAGATTCTCATATGTTTCTCATGGTGGTATTCCTCCGGCACAACATCCTGTGAAGATGCAAATGAATTGGAATGAGAAAACAACAACTGCATGTTTGTACTTCCTCCTTGACAGATGACTCTGACGAGGCCGAGGACCACTCTGGGGAGGAAGAGGAGGGTGATTCTGAGAGCGGAGAAGGGGATGACCTCCTTGATGGGGAAGATGAGGAAGACAGTGATGGTGAGAACATGTGGATTTGAGTAAAGTCTATAGTGGCTTTAGTGGTATGTAACTCTGTTTATATAAGCTCATAAGAGTCTGATGGGTTTACTCAAAGCATCCAGAAGAAGTCATAGTGACCTTGTTGCTTGTAGTCCAGTGTTGTCTAAATGTTGACAAACCCCTCCTAGAGGCCAGTTAGGCTGTCCCCGACTCTGAATTTTCTGAGTCGAATCAGATCTGCCATTTCAGTCCAGAGATACGACTATTCGGCGGCCGTGCGGTGCCGGTCTTTTGGAGGTTTAAAAAATTAGTTTTCTTTCTATTAACACTCTGCTTTGGTAGGCTATAGGCCTTTTATTTATGCTTGCATGTTGCGCTCATTACGTTCTCACCTGAACAGTTTTCTGTCAGTCAAACTCGTCTGAATTGTAGCCAACTTATTCCTGTCGGGTTTTAATTAGGCTCCTGCCCATAATGCGGTCTGATGATGAACACGGGGCTCATGTATAGGCTAGTGGATAATCCACTATATGAGTCCCGTGTTCACGATCTGATTGCATTTATTGAGCCCGAAAGAATACACAGTGCTGTGTCGCCACACTGACTGCGCTCCTAGAGAAAATGTAGCAACAATGTAAGGGGAGACAGCCGCTTCCCTCTGCGAGATTCTGTCTAGCAAACAAAGTTACAATGAATCGATCGCCACAGTGACATGGACAGTGTCTAAATAAAGCTTCTCTTTATTATTATCATTAGAGCTATGATGCAAATGGTGAATATTAAGCCTGCGGTGTCATCTGTACGCGCAGTTTGCAATTTATTTTCAACACCAACTGCCGCTGCAGAAGAATAATAAAAAGTCACAATAAATGTGTCGATTCATGCATATGGTCTGACACGTCTACACTATAGGTTGGGTCTTTTGAAAAAAAATTTAAAAAAATAAAATAAAGGAAGACGGCGGGAAACCCTGCAGTCGACTCAGATACTCTGAGTCGACTGCAGGGTTTCCCTACTGATGATTCGAATCATCGACTTTCAGGGGACAGCCTTAGAGGCCAGTCTGCCTACTCTTTCTTGCACTCTTTACTCTTGCATTTCTTTTACTTCTGGATATTATTGTGTGCTATTACTACTTGAGGAACACACAGAGTGCCAACATGTGCTGCAGACATGTTCCAAGGTATTCCCTAAAGTATGTAATTCATGGACGCTGTGCAACCATGCTCCCTTTCTCGTGCCACCAAGCAGTTAGAAATAGGGCTGTCACGTTGCAGACTTTTAGTGGACGTCAATATTCTGACTCGACTCATTGTTTCGTTTTTTCCTTTTAGTTTTTGTAACGGTTCATAGTCAGTCTATATAAATAAATAATATTTATTTATAAATATTATATATAACTTTCTAATTTGGAGTAACACTTCATAAAGCAAAAGTACAATATCACACGAGTGCCGCATGAACAACGTTTGTTGTATTCGGATTCCCAAGAAGTAGATGTATAACGTCTGTCAGCTTGATGGCCACATGGCCACCATATCATTCAAGGTAAAGTGACACTGTCCGCTCTCATCTTCCCCCAGACGACGATGAAGAAGAAGAGGACGACGACGACGATGGCAAGCCCGCCGAAGGTGCGGTTGCCGGCACTTCCGCCGACCTGGATGGGATGAGTTCCGACGAGGACGCCGAGAAGTGTCCCATCTGTCTGAACTCGTTTGGCAGCCAGCCAGTGGCCACGCCCGAGAGCTGCCAGCATTACTTCTGCCTGGACTGCATCCTGCTGTGGTCCAAGGTGGGCGGAGCCTCTGCTCTCAAGGCCTCAGTCAGGCACAACATTTCAGGGAATCGATTCTGTCAAATGTCATCCAATCGATTGGGACTGTACCTTCCCCCCCCCTCCCAAAATGTGCCTCCGCTCTCTACTCTTTTGATGAATTGTCTTTTGTTCCTTCCTATGCACAGAATGCAAACTCTTGTCCCGTGGACCGTATTGTGTTTGGTAGTATCTACCTGCGGAAATGTTATGGAGGAAAAGTTCAGAAGATGGTGAGTGTGTTGACTTTACTTTCTTTGCCATATTTTATTATCCCTGTGTTCCAACACCTGACTAGAATGCCCAATGCAATGCACCATTTCTTAAATAGCTCACGCTAGTAATGCGCGATATAAACGATTTACGATATAAACGATAAAAAAATGGCCTACGATAGAGATTTTAATTCTATCGCGATAATGCATGTTGATGACGCAAAATACAATGTTTAATTTTTGGTTTGGTGCAATTCCTTTTCACATTGCAATTTTCGCAACAGTGCCAGAATTTGTCAACAAACCTGCATGTGTGCAAAGAACGTTAAATCATTGGACAAAAAGGTCTGGGGCGTTGTAAAGTGTTAAAGAAAAAGGAGGGGGGGAAGCACTAGTGAAAGTAAACAATCATGGATATCCAGCGTGATATACATTGATCTGCGGACTGGTCCAACTCCCCCTCCCTCATCCTGACTCGGAATGCGTTAAATACATCTGCATTTTTAAGTTATGTTTTCCAGCATACTTTTTACTTGCTTTTGTCGGACCGTCGGGTGGTGGCTCAACATGGAGCAAAGAGGAGACGGAATGTCTTTTGGATATCGGACCCAAATATCCAATAGACGTTCCGTCTCCTCTTTGCTCCATGTTGAGCAATGTCTCCGAGACCACCTCTCCGGCTGGGTCAACCTCCTTTTGATGGTTAAAAATATCACGTAATCAACAAAAATCTTAACAATCAATGATCGATCATCAATTAATCATGCCCATCCCTATTTGTCAGTACAGTGCCTGTTCCTTATCTAGAAAGACACCCGTTTTTCCTGTTCTCTGCATCTTGGGTGGCATTTAAGAACCAAGGACTTAAACTAAGTGTAGTGCCTTTTAGAATGGTTTGCACTAAAGGAAAGAAACCCAATACTAATTTTATTTATCTGCAACATTATGTTGTATGATTACAGTGTTTCACAATAAATGTTCTCGAAATGACATATTTCTCTTTTTTTAAATACATTTAGCAGGGTCTACGTAACCCTAAGGAAAGGGTTACATAGACCCTTTCCTTAGGGTCTATGTAACCTGTTCTGAAACGGTTATTTTATGATTTTATATCGTGATATATACCTTTATTGCAAGAGGCTGCAATGTACATCGCAATATGGATTTTAGGTCATATCGCCCATCTCTAGCTCACGCCATATTATCCCATCTGTCTGCCGTTGTGGCTAAGCAGTACACAATGGATTCATGGCCTTATCCGTCCACATCCACATCATCCAAATCATCCCTCTTTACCGAGTAATAATAATCACCTTGAGTATATGTGGTCATATTCCTTATGCCTTATGCATTGTATTTTATGCAGAATGACCTCCGTAGTAAAAGGTTACCTGCGCTCAACGGTGTTGTCTTGTTGTTAGCTCAAGGGTATCATAACAGGAAACCCTGGAGATCATCCTCTGCTGTAGTGTTACATCCAGAGCTCCATGCGTCCACGAAAGCCCGGCTGCACATTGTATCACGGCTCTCGGTTGTGGTTCAGATCATGGTGGAGAAGCCAGTGAAGGAGGGCATGGAGGAGGTGGTGAACCTGGAGCTGGAGCAGGTCACCTGTGAGGTGTGTCGGGGGAGCGACCGTGAGGACCGCCTGCTGCTGTGTGACGGCTGCGATGCTGGGTGAGTTGGGGGGGGGGACCCCGACTAGACCTCCTCCTTACCTGAGATCAGGGAGGGGGGCGTACTTATGGACACCAGATGGGAACCTCAGGTGCCACAGCAGAAAGTAGAATAGATAACAGATACACACTATTGAATAGGATACCCACCATACAAAATGTCTATACACACACAGGCACACACAATCTGCGTCGCACAAAATGCAGATGCACCACAACCTAGTAGTAGCGAAAGGTTCAGTGTAGGTACTTCCTGTCTCCGCCCATCCAAGTTTTGGGTTCTGTGTGTTTGTTGCCGTAGCTACCACATGGAGTGCCTGACCCCCCCGATCGATGCCGTCCCGGTGGAGGAATGGTTTTGCCCCGAGTGCGAGGCCAGCAACCGCAACTCCAGTAAGCCCACTGAGGATGTTAACCAATCAGAGATCACAGCATTAATTTCTCCAAAAACTGCAGAGAAGTAGTATTAGGAATCAGATAAAAAGCCATTTTAATTTCATTTAAATTATCGAAATGTTTCCATCAGTGGAGATAGTAGGAAGTATGATTCGTAAAGGAGGAACAAACATTGTCTTTAGAAAATGGTTTCATGGTTTTTCTGTTGTGGGGCAGAGCTGCCCGCTCCCCTGTAAACGACCCCTCAATACAGCTTCAATAAGTGGAGGACAGGTCTGTCGCATCAACGCCTAATCAGCAGTTGGCGGTTCACCCCATCAGCCAATCACAGGTTAATGCATGCAATAACGAGTGTTTAACCTAGAGATTGAGACATCGAATATCAACAAATCTACAAGCGGTGACTTGTTTGCATTTTATCATATCAATTTTCCAGTCCTCTTTTTAAAACTAGAAATTGAAGTCATCGTCAAGTAATGGATTCAGTACCAACCTAAACCCTTCCAGACCTTATCTTAGGAGCCTGTGGTGCTCGTGGAGGATATTCACCCGGGGGGGGGGGTTGTGCTGTTTCAGGGGTCCCCGACGAGGAGCATAGCGACGCGGAGAGCCTCCCGGCCCGCGCCCGGTCCTCCTCCATGCGCAGCCCCCGGGGCGCCGCCGGCCCGGGGCTGACCCGCGCCATCGCCCGCACCCAGCAGAGCGAGCGGGTCCGGGCCAACGTCAACCGCCACCGCATCACCCAGGCACGCACCGCGCAGGTTTGGCATGAGGAGTGTGGCTTCTCGTCTTGGCTTCTTCTTCTCTCCCTGCAGCATAACAAAGCGGCGTGGCGTGGTGTGTGATTAAACTGACACAAGCCTCATTACTGTGGTGGGACTGGCACTAGCCTTGTGAGGGTGATGACTAGAATGTCCTTCGAAGCCTTCGCCATGCATAAAATGCTAGGACCACTCGGCACAGGGGGGAGGCAGTTTCAGTTCGTGAAAAACAAGAAATAAGACTGAATAACGATCCTAAAAGACAGAAATCTGCATGTAAGGCTTCTCCCAGATTAGAATACGTTTTCGCTTCACTTCAAACCGGAATTGGCACGAGAGGACAACACAGTGAATGGCGTCACTTTGCCTGATTTTGATAAATTTGTTCGTGTATCTAAGTGCAAACTTTCCAAGTTTAAATATGAGTGTAATGATGTTGATGTCAAAATTAATATCTTATTAGTGGGACTTGCATGCTTGGTTTGATTGTTGTGGCTAAATAATTTGCTATTGTTTTGATCTGACACGTTTGTCAGATCAATTTTCCGCCTGGTTTACCTAACCCGTGTGTGTCAGAGGAGATGAGCTCCGTGTTGCATGCTGGGAGCTGTAGTCCTACTGCTGTGTTTTGTCCTGAATGTAACGCCTGGTGTGTGTTGGACCAGCTGGCTCCTACGTACATGATGCAGACCACCTGGCTGGACGACACCATCAACGCGGTGGTGGCGGGCCTCAACACGGCCGTCTACATACGGGACCTCAGCTGGCGCCCGGCCGTGGGTCGGCGACGTGAGTCTGGAACGCCGCGCACCGACCCCGACACCGCCCGGGTACACGTTCAGAGGTTCAGTCACATGAAGTTAGACTGAGCTCAGTGTAGAAACAAACAGTGTAGAACATGACCGTAGAAGACGATATGTAACTCGATGCATGAATAGACCTGATACAACACATGTAACCGTTGAACTGATACTCGCTGTGTGTCAGGGTTGTTAGTTAATGATGCTTAAACTGAAAGCCTGAAACAGGGTGTGTCTATTGAAGTGTCACGGAGATGCTCTACTGTGTCACGCACACACGCACATATTTTGGTTTTGTCCTAAAATAGGACAAGAAATCTCTTTAATCTCTCTGTAAAGTACTAAAATAGTGTGGCTTTTATCCAAAGCGACTTACAATAAGTACATTTGTCAGAAGAAAGAGAGACAACAATATATCGCTGTCGGTAGAGTAAGAATGTTCATAGAATCAAGTGCCAAGCACTTACAATTGATAGGTTAACCCCTTCCCATAAACAACAAAGATAGCTAGGATTAGACTACACAATGCTTAGTACTGTTTTTAAGTGCAAGGACGTACAACATAAAATAAGTGAGTACATTAACTGCCAGGACATTCAACATACAATAAGTCTGTACATTAAGTGCCAGGACGTACAACATACAATAAGTGCGTACATTAAGTGCCAGGACGTACAGCATACAATAAGTGCATATTTCCAGACATGCATGCGCTGGTAAACCCTGAGTCACCCGTTAACCAGGGGTCCCTTTGTCGTGTTCACAGCCAAGCGTAGAAAAGCCAGGAAGGTGTCGTCCACCAAGGGGCAGAGTGGCAAGGCCGGCACCACCGGGGTGAGGAGGAGGAGGAGGAAAGTGAGGAGGAAGTCCAGGAGGAAGCAGGTGAGTCTCTCCTCTCGTGGTACCAACACCTGTTCACTGCTCTCTCCAGAGAGCCGGGGCCTGGTGGATCCATGACTCCCCTCCTGGGGGTAGCCAAAGGGATCGGGTCGTATGGAGGTCATTTCAGCAAAAGCAAAACAAACGGATAATAATCACCCATTTTCAAACATGGCGTTGCAGCTCTCGTTTCTGCATATTTCATCATGTTTATTTATTTTCATTAATGGACATTTAGCAGACGCTTTTATCCAAAGCAACTTACAATAAATACATTCATCAGAAGAAAGAAAAGATATATCGCTGTTGGTACAGTAAAGATATTGAAGTGAGAAGCACTTACAATTGGGACAACGGCAATTGCGGATAACTCATCACTTCATTGGATCCTCAAACTGTCCATCAAAACCTGATAGCTCCAGCCCGCCTCCATCTTGAACAGGGTGCAGTGCTGCCGTGAGACAGTAGGCCGCAGCATTGAGACAGAGTTGTTGGGAGTTGTAGGCGTCTAGACCGCAGTAGTAGGTGGCTGTTTTGGGTACAGAGTCAGATTGTTTGCAATGCAAAGCTAAATAATGAACTGGTATTAAAGGTCGAGACGCTGAAGCAGATAAGCGTGCAGGCAAAAAGTGTTTAAGGGGGGCTATCGTTGGCCATCTATTCAAAGCCCATACTGACCTCAACAGCCTGTTTATTCACTTTGTCTTGTATCAAGATAGATTTTGGCCAAACGTTTTCAACAACAGGAAAAAACTGTTTTCACATAGCTACGATAAACTCTGTAACCTGTACGTTAATAACATTGCGATGCACTTCATGCCTGAGATACTACCGTTTTAATCAATGACGTGTCTCGACATTCACTGTTCAAATCTTTTTCCCTCCATTTGACACAGCAGGCCACCCACACTCAAGAAATATGAACAAACTTCCTTTAACTACACTGAGCATGGACATATTTTAAAAGTTAGAATTGCTCACATATAATAGGGTTTCAATAGATGGAATAAGTAATGTTCTAGGGTCTGTTGTAGAAGGTGATGTAATGTTATAGGGTCTGTTGTACATGGTGATGTTATGTTTTAGGGTCTGTTGTAGATGGTGATGTTATGTTATAGGGTCTGTTGTAGATGGTGATGTTATGTTATAGGGTCTGTTGTAGATGGTGATGTTATGTTATAGGGTCTGTTGTAGATGGGGATGTTATGTTATAGGGTCTGTTGTAGATGGTGATGTTATGTTATAGGGGCTGTTGTAGATGGGGATGTTATGTTATAGGGTCTGTTGTAGATGGTGATGTTATGTTATAGGGGCTGTTGTAGATGGGGATGTTATGTTAAAGGGTCTGTTGTAGATGGTGATGTTATGTTATAGGGGCTGTTGTAGAGGGTGAAAGATGGCTGGTTGAGGAGGAAGTGGCCTTGACCACTTCCTGAACCATTACAGTGTCCAAGTCATAAATTCCCCTTAATCAGGAAGGGAGAACATTCTTTTTTTGTGGGGGAGGAAACCTACCCCATTTGTGTCAACGGTATTGTAATAAGTACTATGTTTACTGAAAAATCTTCTACAATTCTACACTTGCTGTTTCGGTTTGTATCATAAACACTTAAGATTTCAACAAAGATTTCTACTATCATGGGTCGTTTTGAAGTGCTCTGCTTAGAGAGTGTGGTCATTAAACAACGTTACTTCATTTTTAAAACGTGTGTATTTGTTAAAATAGTGTTTGTATGTGTGTGTGACTGTGTCTCCGCCCCCCCCCCTGCGCCATCCAGGTGACGAAGACTCCAGCCTCGTCCCGGAGCCGCATCGCTAAGAGTCTTGGGATCGCACGGCCCAAGGCAGGCTCGACGCTGCCCTCGGTGTACCGGCCCTCAGAGCACACGCTGGGCAACATGCGGGCCGACATCGGTGCCGCGTCGCTCTCCGTCTACGGAGACCCCGCTGACCTGGACGGAGACGTGGACGGGTAGGTTCGAGCGCTAATCTATCTATGAAGTCGACCTCGGAGAACGCCAGGTGTTTTGTTACAGTTCACAGGACGTCCACCACACGTCCTAGCGGGACGTGTGGTGGACGTCACGGAGCGTCACGGAGCGTCACGGACGTCCCCATACCGTCACGGAGCGTGACGGTATGGGGCGTGTCCCGCTAGGCAAGTGGTGGACGTTCTGTGAACTGTGTTCAGGTCAGATTTGATAAAGAGTTTATTGTTAACATAGTATTAAAAGGCACGCTCCAGTGGGGGAGCAGGGAAACATCCTTGATTCACAGCTGCAGACGGGGATGCCATTTCTCCCATGATGCAGCTCATGGTGTTGCTGTAGATCAGCCGTGGCTGCCTTAAGTTCCCCCCCCCCACCCCCCACAAGGCTGATAGCGCAGACCAACTGTGAAATGTTTTCTATAAATAATAACTCATAATAATTAGTGATCCAGTGTCTTGGGAAAATCATGTCTGATAGAAATTTCCATTACAGTTGAGTAGCGTTTCCTCATACCGTTTTCTACGTTTTCGACGTTGATCTATCTTTGAATCTAGATATTCATAAGGAAATAAGTTTGTTCATCAGAACTCTCATTGACGGTTTTAGTTATCCTAAGTTAAGTAAGTGATCCTGACTGGGTCAAACTGTTATGATGATGGTGATGATGATGATGATGATGATGGTGGTCAAGGGCTGAGGAGGAAGAGCCGCATACCCAGGTCACATCTCTGCTGGAGGCCAAGCGACGAGGCATCTCCCACTCCGCTCTGCGCTCCCACCAGCCGGTCGCTCGGCCAATCACCACCGGCCTGTCCAGGTGACCCCTCTGACCTCTGACCCCTGGTCACCACAATACGATGATGATGATGATGAAGAAGATGAAGAGGATGATAATTTTTTATACTTCACTTTACAAAACTTACAAAGAGCTTCCCAGGGATGAATGGCAATTATTAGAGCACGAATATACCAAGCCAAAATATTAACACCGTAAGAACGACGTCAAAACCACCAAGGATTTGTCACAAATCAGGAAAAGTTTTCGTTCTCAATCCCTTACCTTTTGGAGGCTGCTCCTGCGTACCACTGATTGTGAATATGCCACCTAGTCAGAAATACAAAGACAACTACATTAACCAAAGAACTAAATAGTTTTTTCACTGTCAGCAAACACCAGCTGTGTGGTTCAAAAGTTCAACATACCCATATGATCCTAAACCTGCATTTTATAGACCTAGCCAGGGTTTAATCCAGCATCCACTGCCCTATGTTTTCTGCTGTGTCTTCTCGTTCTTGTTTTCCAACACATTCTCCTCCTGTGGTGTTAACAGACGGGGCGGGGCCATGCCCACGTCGTCACGGTGCGTTACCGAGGCGACCCCTGTGCCGGACCTGCTGGGCAGCATCCTATCAGGACAGAGTATGCTGATGATGGACAGCTCTGCCGTGGTCATCAACCGGGACGGCACGCTCAAGGCTCTGCAGCCAGGTGGGTTACCTTAACGTCTGCCTCAGGACTTTGTTCATAAATGAATATTGGTCAGAAGCTGATTTGATGTTCAAGACCAAAACTACTTTCACTACATGTGCTTGAAGCAGAACATTCTCGTAATAGAAAACAGCTGAGTGTGTCGCTTACTCTTTTAAAGCCATGCATATCCACTTATATTCTGTCATCTGTTTTGCAGAGAGACCCTCTTCGCTCGTGAGCCCAGGGGCCAGCTCCTCGTCCATGCCCTCCCCCTCCCTCACCTCCTTCCCCTTCCCCTCCCTCCCCTCCCCCTCCTCCTCCTCCTCCCACAGCTCCCCCTGCTTGACCTCAGCATCCCAGGCCCATCCGCCCCACAGCCTGCCTGCTCCACACTCGCACCCGCCCGCCCCCAGTCATCCCCGCTTGCCGCCGGCTCCCCCCCATCCCCACAGACGCGGCCCCTCCGCCTCTTCCGGCCCCCGGGGGACCGACGGAGCGCACTCCCACCACAGGAAGAGCGTGAGCGAGGCCAAAAAGGCCCCCACCAAGGCGGTGTGGGAGGACGTGTCCGGGCTCCCCAGGATCCCCAAGATAAAGCGAGAGGGCAGCGGCGGTGCCGGGAAGGACGCTGGGAATGCCGGGGACAACCAGAGTAGAACCAGCAGCAGTAGCAACGGCAGTCGTGTTGATGGTAGCAGGGACAAAAGCAGCAGCAGCAGCGGCGGCGCTGTTGTTGCGAGGGGCGGCGGTGCCGTTGCCAGGGGCGACGGTTGTCGTGGCAACAGCGGCGGCGTTCCCAGGAGGGGTATCCACAGTCTGGCCGGGGACACGGGCGGCAGGCAGCAGGGCGTGGACCAGACCCGAGGCCGGCCCCAGGGACATTCCCAGAGGCAGAGCGGGGCCGAGAGAGCGGGGCCTTCGTCTGGCTTCTCCAACTCCTTCTGCCCCTCCTCTTCCTCCCGCTCTCTGTCCGGCCAGCCCGCTGCCGCCTCCTCCTCCTCATCCTCCTCGTCTTCCGCCGCTCCATCGACATCGGCGTCGTCCTCATCGTATTCCTCGGCGGCTGTGAGTTTCCGCATCGCCAACAGCGGGAACTCGTGGCGTGCGCAGCGTCTGAGCGGGGCGGCGGCGGCGGCAGCCCGGTCCCGGGACAGCGGCGGCCAGCAGGACAGCTCCGGGGTGGAGGAAGAGGAGGTGAGGAGACGGCAGCAGCAGCAGCGGCGGACACAGGACCGCCGGGACAAGCAGAAGCTGGTGGCCTCGCGGGCCCCAGCTAAACAGGAAGAGGAGGTGGAGGACATCTACGACCCCTTCAACCCCACCATGTCCGACTCGGACAGCTCCGACGGCGAAGCCCGGGTCCAGGCGCCGCAGACGGACCCCCCACCGCACCGGAATGCCGCTCCTGTTAAGAGCGAGGCATCGGAGCGCAGGATCACGGCGCTCCGGAACCAGGCGTCAACGCTGCGGAACGCCGTTCCCGATGAGAGGGTTCCGTCGCAGCGGGACCCGTCACCTCGGAACGCCATCCCTATTAAGAGCGAGCCGTCGGACCGCCGGATCCCGACGCTCCGGGACCAGGCGTTGCAGCGCTCCGCGTCACCTCTACGAAACGCCGTTACCGTTAAGAGCGAGGCAGTGCATCGGGACCCGTCGCCGTCTCGGAGCAGCGTTCCCGTGAAGAGAGAGGCATCGGAGCGCCGGATCACAGAGATGGAGGCCAGGACGGCGGGGGGGGTGCGGCGGGCGACGCGGGGAGACGCTGGCTCAGGAGAGCGTCTGGTGATCAAACGAGAACCGGAAGAGCTCGGGGCCGGTCCTGAACCCGCAGCCCGCCCCAGGTCTCAGGGGGAACCGAAGACCCAGGAAACACAAACACTGCGTGCCGACGTCAAGGTCAAGCTAGAGCCCGGGTTAGCCGAGTCTGGGGGAACCTGCAGCCACCGTCCCTCCTCCTCCTCACCGGGTCGGACCCCGGCTACCGCGTCCCGGTCGGATAAGACCAAGGAGCCGACGGAGGCCCGGGAACAGACCAGCCGGCCGCCCGCCAACACTGTTACCTCCGGCCCACCCCAGGCCGATCTGGCCCCCTCCAGACCGCCTTCCGGCAAGGACCCCCACGGAGACCGGAAGATAAAGTCGGAGCCCGCCACCGCTCCCTGCTCCCGGGCCGCGGGTCCTAGCAGGTTAACCCCCGAGGGGTCAGGGGCCCCGGCGTCCCCCGGGGGCCGGCGCGCTCGGTCCAACAGCTCCGAGGGGGGCGGCCGGAGCAGGGGGAGAGAGCGCTCCTCCTCGGGCCAGGGAGGAAGGAGGCGAGGAGGGGAGAGGGAGAGGGAGAGGCGCTCCAGGAGGTCCAGATCCAGGGACAGGAGGAGGCCCCGCTCCTCCTCCGGGAGCTCCCGGTCTGACTCGTCCTCCTCGCACAGGAGGAAGAAGAGGAGGCCCCGATCAGGCTCCAGGTGAAACAACGTTCCATGAGCCTTGAGCGCAGTGTCCGACTCGGTTCTGGTAGAAATTCACTGCATGATTGACATCTGCCATGTTGATGGCAACAGTTCAATAAACATGTTTACTCTAAAGTCTGATAATGATATAATGGGTATCTCCTATTCTTCCATTGGATTCATCCTGCCTAAAGGTGTTGTAGGATTCTTGTCGTAGGATTCTTTACAAGCTGTTTCATAGGATGTGTAACAAGACACCATGAGGCTCATTTTGCATTTGCCGGATTGCTGTAGATACATAGTCTGCGGTCTAATGGTCAAAAGAATTGCGTCCTGTCCTTTCCTATCCTCTTTCCTTTGACCTCAATGGAAAACGTCAGGCGGTCAAGGAAGGTTGTGAAGGAGTATATATATGGACAACCGAGGTGACAAGAGACTCCGACTGCACTAGGCTAGGGCATTAGGCGACGGAAGATGTTTTGACGTCTGCCGTGATGAAACTCCCATGTCCCACGAAGTTGGACTACTTAAAGTGCATCTTGGATGTTTAGCCCAATGCATTCTTGCCATGTTGCTTCATCTGGGCTGTATAAACAACCTGTTGGCAGAGATTTGTGAGTAAGGAATGCGTAAGAACATTGCCACGCTAAGTATGGAATTCACCAAAATGTACTTATACTTAGGAATGAAATATAAATATAAGCAAAGCACAAGCAAATAGTAAAGCATTTAAAGGTGATATATTTTACCACCAGATGTGAGTGTGATTAGCAGTTACAAGCCAATCGGCCTCTACTGACATCACATGTGGGCGTGTCCACCTAGATGTTTGGTGGATAGATCATTCTACCAGCCTACCCAGTGGACCGTAGCAAACGTTGCTCATCTATCCGTCATACATCTAGGACACGCGTGGACACGCCCATTTTTGATGTCTGAGGCAGATTTTCACAACTGCTTGTAACGGTTAATCCCACTCACCTGCTGGTATAATATGTCTATAAAAGACAGCTGTGAATTTTTTTTTTAATGTAGTGCAATGGCTTATCTTGCGTCACTGGAAGACTTGGCAAACCATCTTGCGTGTATTTAAAGATTGTGCTGATCTGCTTGGCAATTAAGTCAAACTTTTTACTTCATATAGTGTTCTCTCTTCTGACTGGACTAAATGAACTGCATGCAGCAATTTTATTTTATTTGTAATGCCTCCTGCACTAAGTAAGCCAAAAAGTAACTTTTAGTTTAATTCAACCTCGTTTACAAGCGTTTCCATTTCAGTGTTGGAGAAGTTTATTTTCTTCTAACTTTGCCATTATAGTGGTGAGGGGAAAACACATTCACGTGGTTGATAAAGGGATGCGTTGTGACCATATATGGTTAATTTGAGGTGTTTCTGAATGCAAATGGTCTGAGCCTGACCGAGCATGGCACTTAGGAATAGCTAAGATTTATCAAGATTGATTACTTACTGATGTTTGCCTCGCACACTTTTGATAAATCCAGATTACTTTCTACTGAAGCACATTCTTAATTTCATTTGTAAGAGAGATTTTGGAGCCTTTTCTATGCACGGTTGATAAATGGGTCTCTTTGCTTGACTTGGACACCTGGTAAAGCAATCAACCAAAATCACACCCACACACAACCCATAAGCAATCATCCAATCAACCCTTGCACAGACACATTGCAGGCAAACAGAGAGAGACTTGGATGGATTAACTAGCACATTAACACAACAGCAGGATTGATCGTCTGTCACAGCACTCAGTAAACAGTATAGTCTGCTTTATCATCCACAATGTATTATTTGAACTGGGTTTCCCAGCATACTTTCCCAATCACACTGTCACTTAATTGATTAGTCGTTAAATCCTTATTACAGTATGCCTCTCATCAGATATGATCTGATATGTCGTGTGTCAGTTAATACGATTCACTGAAGTCACTAAGGAGTCCTTTGCGTTGATTCACAGGTCTGGGTCCCTCTCAAGCAGCCGAGAACCTCCCAGCGCCAAGATGGACAAGCCGGGCGGTAGCAGGGAGCGGCACGCAGAGGCCAGAGGGGAGGCCAGAGGGGAGACAAGAGGGGAGACAAGAGGGGAGGCCAGAGGAGAAGCCAGAGGAGAAGCCAGAGGAGAAGCCAGAGGGGAGGCCAGAGGGGAGGCCAGAGGAGAGGCAAGAGGGGAGGCCAGAGGAGAAGCCAGAGGGGAGGGAGTTCCGGATCCAATGGACCGCTCCAGGGAGACGGAGCCGAGGAAGAACCAGCGATCGCTGCCCAAGCCCTCGTCCTCCAGCTCTCGGGGCCGAGAGAAGACCGGCTCCAAGGACAAGAGGAGACCGCGGTCCAGGTCTCGCTCCAGGGAGTGGCGAAAAGAAGACGAGGCGTCTTCAAAGAGTGCGTCCAAAGCATCGGGCTCGGACACTTCTGCCTCCAAGGAAGCGAGGAAAGTGATGGAGGAGAAGAAGGAAACAACTCCAAGCCACCCCCGAGAGGTTAAAGACAACAAAAGGGAAACCAAGAAACCCAGCTCTAAGAAGGAAAGCCAAACGTCCAACTTCGAGTTCAAGAGGGAAAGCACAGACCCGGATTTCGATGGCAACAGCCTGACGGCGGCAACGGCAGAAAAAGTTCCCCAGTCCTCGATAGAAGTTAAAACGGAGACACCAGCCGAAGTCTCGCCCGGCCCGCGGCCGGAGACCACGGTGGAGATGTGCTGTCAGACGGACGTGAAGGGCATCCTCAGTGCAGAGGACATCAAGAAGGAACCCCTGATGCACATCAAAGAGGAGCCGTGCGACTTCTGGTCATCCGAGCACTCGGATGCGGCGAACACCGGCCCGCAGGCGGCCTCGCCACCGCCTAGCCCGCCGTCCCCTCCCTCGAGCCCCGCGCCAACGCCTTCGTCTTCGACTGTCTTTCCTGCTGTCACCGTGGTAACATGCCCACCTCAGAGTTTCGCCCTGCAAGTGCCTGCGGAGCCCGCGCCCGCCATGGTGAAGCAGGAGGTGGTGGAGCGACCCTGCTCCTCCTCCTCCTCCGATGAGGACTTCAATGTGGACTCCTTGTTGGACAACCTGGGCCTATTGGGGTCGGAGGGCAGGAGGGAGCAGCAGGGAGCCAGCGGGCCGCTAAAGCAGCAGCAGGAGGTGGTGGTCAAGGTGGAGCCTGGGCTGGGGATGAAGGTGGAGCCTGGGCTGGGGGTCAAGGTGGAGCCTGGGCTGGGGGTGAAGGTCAAGGTGGAGCCAGGTCTGGGGGTCAAGGTGGAGCCAGGTCTGGGGGTCAAGGCGGAGCCAGGTCTGGGGGTCAAGGTGGAGCCTGGGCTGGGGGTGAAGGTCAAGGTGGAGCCTGGGCTGGGGGTGAAGGTCAAGGTGGAGCCAGGGCTGGGGGTGAAGGTCAAGGTGGAGCCTGGGCTGGAGGTGGCGGAGGAGCGAGAGGCGGACGAGGTGCAGGGCGAGTGTCAGCAGGCACCCACTCCGGCCCCCGTGGCGGTCAAATCGAAATCCCAGGGGAAGCGCGTGACCTGGAACATCGAGGTGCCGGAGGGACCGCAGCCGGAGAAATCGGCCAGCAGTAAGTTTGGCCAAGCAGCGAGAGGAGAGTGGAACTACTCTTTAACTCTAACCCTTTTGCTTAACTCACGTGTGAAAAAACACGTCTGAAACAGACAGACCAGCACAACGAATGGTTTGTTGTGCTGGTCTGTCTGTTTCACAAGTGTTTTTAGCATTTTGTTTTCCACTTAAATTTTAAATATGCTTTGCTTACCTTTCTCTAGAGCTGGCCCTGTACAGGCTGAAGCTGAAGCAGGAAGGCGCTCGGAGACCAGCCAATAAGGTAAGCGCACGCCACAAACACAGTGACACGGTGCACCCACTTCAAACGGCCACTAGGTGTCATGTGTCTCCCTAATCAGTATTATCTGACATGCTTGCTGCATGATACTTAGCAGGGGACAATGGGTTTCTTAGGAAAGCACCCAAGTTTCTCAGACTGTCGATGATGTTATCTTACTTGTCCAAACCTGTTAATGGCTGCTAATGGGGGAAAGGGTGCGTCAGCTCTCATTACTCACATAATAACAATCACAAACCGATGGCAATAAGATCAAAATAATAGGGCTAAGGTAGACAATAGACAATAAGGTATTGCCCATATCCATCTGTAAATAAAAATGTGTAGAAATTGTAGAAACAACATTTCAGGATTACACGGTCCTGAAATATTGCCTGGGTCTAAAAAGTATTTTTAAAGTCTGTTTTGAAAGTTCTAAGCATACTGTGTACAATATGGCCATAGTGTCTGGGGTGTCACCCACTGGTTTACACCCCACCGTTTTGAAGGATTTTGATTGCATTCTGCTTGTCACTGTGGTCATTTGAGATTTACCAGCATAGGAAAAGATCCATATTTGGCACATTGAGGGCAGGAATGGAAATTGCTGCCTGGCAGTACAAAATTCATTAGATGAGTTTTGAAGGAAATCCAACTGTCAAATGGCTCCATTAGAAACCCATTATATCAGATGAAATCATCCCTGAGATCCGAAGCAAGCAGAGATACAGTGTACTGGTTTCACATTCCAAGAACGAAACCACCTTGACCTACTCTGACTAAATATGGTCGTGAGTTGCTCACCATCCGACCAGATCAGTGAACCATCGTTTCCTGAAATATCTGCCTGTAGGGTTTCCACTTACAGGCGGCATCTGATTGGTTCAGAAGCAGCCGTTCAGGTGTGCGGTTCTAAGTCCTTAAGCTCTTCATTTCTGGTGTTCTTCAGGCTTTTGGGTAGCCTGATGGGAAAGCTGTCGTTCACCCCTATTTATACTAACAGCTGTTGGCACTGTTCCTGTTTTTAAATCCTATTTTAACACCGGCGCTTTGCACCGTTCCACATCCGTTCATGTATATCAGTGATTCGTAAAGTCACCCAGCTGAGGATGCTATTAATGACTCCTAGTTGTTGTCTCTAACACACATGTGAGGAACAACCTTAAAATATGAAATGACCCTTGACCCTGCCCCCCCCCCCCCTTGTGTATCAGGCCTCTGGCTCATCCCGGCGGAGGGCCAGTGCCCCAGGGGGTCTGGTCCAGGAAGACCCCAAGGAAGGGGACCTGCCAAGGAACGACGAGGTGTGTGTGTGTGTGTGTGTGTGTGTGTGTGTGTGTGTGTGTGTGTGTGTGTGTGTGTGTGTGGCCTCGACACTGATGAATAACACATCTGTTTGCGTTAACGTATTGGGGCATGAACTCTTGTGTATCGTGTGAATGCTTCTGCCGGCAGTATTTGAAGAAGCTGCACATGCAGGAGCGGGCGATAGAAGAGGTGAAGCTGGCCATCAAGCCCTACTACCAGAAGAGGGACATCACCAAGGATGAGTACAAGGAGATAGTGCGCAAGGCCGTTCAGAAGGTGGGTGCTGCCTCACACTACACATTTTATTGTATGCACTTCTTAACTTTGACTTAGTTTTCTTTTACTTATTTGATTTTATTATATCACTTTATTGTTTGTGAAGCACTTTGAGTCTGCTTTGTGTATGAAAAGTGCTATATGAATAAAGTTGCCTTGCCTACACTGAGCGGTGATTGGGATCTTGTAGGACTGTGCACCCTAACAACTATATGGTGAACTTTGCGGACGATACCCTGCTCCTGAGCCTTCTACACAACGATATAGACCCCTCTGTGTACCAGGATGAGAGAGACCTATTTATTAAGTGGTGTGACACCAACCATCTTATTCTAAATGTGACCAAAACACAGGAAATGGTTTTGGATCCGAGGCAAGTGACAGACCATGAGCCAGTGGTCATCAAAAATCAGGAAATCACCCAGGTATCCTCATATAAGTATTTAAGGGTTCATATTGATAATCTTCTCTGCTGGAGGTTGCATATTGACAACCTGTGCAATAGACTGCACCAGAGGCTATATTTTTTGCGAAGATTACGATTTTACGGCGTAAGCAGCCACACCATGATGATTTTCTACCGTGCCATTGTAGAGAGCATCAGTAGATATGGGATCACCTCATGGTTTGGCAACCTAATCGTTAAGCTAAAAAGCAACTTTCTCACCACGGTGTCTCCTTCTCTCACCAGGTGACCCACAGCAAAAGCGGGGCGATCAACCCTGTGAAGGTGGCCAACCTGGTGAAGGCGTACGTGGACAAATACAAACACATGAGGAAGCACCTGAAGGCCGGCGAGGAGGCCATCGAGGCCCAGAATGCAGAGGACGGGAAGGATTCGGACAGCCCGTGAGCGTGCAGACTGCCCTCTACCGGGCAGTCTGCTGGAACCTCAGATTGTTCTCGACCTCATTGGGTCTCTGTGGGACGACTCTGTGGGGCGCCCCCCCCTCTACTCCTCTGCGGTCTTCTATATGTTAAACTGCCAAAACAACCTTTTTCCGTTGTGTTCAGCGAGCAAGCCATGAAAACGGAGGCTGGACGTTTGTGTCTTAAAGAGACAGCGCGTCCCGTCCGTCTCACTGACTATTGAGTCTGTTTTGGGTTTCTGTTTATTTCCTTTTCTCCAGAGTGTATTTATCAGTTTGTTACGGATTTTATTTAATTTTTGGTTGGAAGAACTACGAGAGCAGTGAACCAATTTTAAATTTGATTATGTCTACTATTGATTGGATGGGTTTAGCTGTTTCATTCTGTTTCGCTTGCCTGCCAGTGGTAAGTCAATGTTTCTGGCTTCATGGAGGAGACCGCTTTATGTATAAGGCGGTTCTCGTGCACCAGTTTCTGTGGCCAATAAAAACATGTCCAGACCGACATAAGGAGAGGAACAACCAATCAACAGGGATATGATAGCGCATACATGATTGAACCATGCTAATAATTGAATGATCATTATTAGCACATGCAAACATTACAAATGGTTAAATTATTTTTCCAAGAGATGACGGAACAGATAAATGATGGGGTTTATATATAACCTGTTATACCTGGTATCTTGGTAAAAGGTTTGTTTCCGGACGTGATTTGGCTTTGAGTCATCATGCCGAGATAAGCTGTTATTTGGTAGAATTCCAGTTTGCCAATTCAGCCATAAATTGTTTTCCGTCAGTCATTGATACTAAGTCGTTGAAAAAAAGGGCTTGCATGCTGTATAAGGGCTTCCATAAAAACCAATGTGCTCCGTCAGGGCCCAACATTGAACTCTGCAAGCAGAGCTGCCCCTGGGAAACACCGGCCTAGTGTGCCATTGTGTTTATTTGCTATCTGCAATGGAGGGAACCACGACGACCCCATTGGGATTCAGACTCTTGAGTGAATCGAGGATTTAGCGACTAAACACATTTGTTGTGTAATGTTAGTCCTGGCTTGCTCTCATTCTCATCATGACTCTTGCTCTTGTTGCAAATCAAAGTTATTATGGCGTCACATCCGTGGCGACGGTGCTATTTGAGGTTTGTAGGAACTAGGATGAAGTAAATTCGCTAGAAACATCTCACTTCTGTAAACTGTGAGCCTGGTGTTTTTCTGTTGGGGTTTTCCCCACTAGGCTGCCCTGAGAGGTCATTCATGCATTACTGAATTCCCTGGAATGTGGGCTCCATCCAGAATATCCGGAATTATCCAGAATCAGGTTTGGCTTGGCTCACCCTGACAGAAACAGGGCTGAGGAGAACTACGGAAAAGTGGTTCCCGCCTTCAGTTTTAAACTAATGGTTTTCAATATGGTAGAAGATGAAAGAGCGGTAAGTCATTGTTAGATGACAAAGACGATAGTATGATCTCGTTGTTCCGGTTTATTGTCCTGTGAACTGGAACGCTCCGCTCCTAGGATCTGTGTGTTTCATAACCAAGCAGTGTGGAAGAAAGTCCAGTTTCATTATTTGTAAATATCGTTTTTTTTCTTTTCTGGGAATAGTGATTTAATAAAAATTAGAAGTAAATAGTTATGGACCTACTGTATATTTTGTTATGGATTTTTTCTAAATGCTAGAAAACTACTCCAATGCTAAAAGTATTGGAATATTGTTTTGTAGTATTTAGCTTCATAATGCACATAACTATTGGTTGTTCATTCAAATCAAGTGAAAATAGTGCAACAAAAATCAAATGGTGTCTGGAGAGGGAGAGTGCTATTGACAGACTGGAGAGCTTTATATCTGCAGCCAGCTGATTGTTCAGCTCCACCCACCAGGAACCACCTGAGAGGAGAGAGAGACAGGGAGGAGCAACACAACAATTCTGCAGCTCCACAACACAAGGGCGAGAGGGCTGTCACAATTATGTTATGGATCTGTGATAATTACTAGAAAACAATATTCCAATACTGAACTATTGGATTATTGTTTCTAGAATTTAACTTCATAACTTCATGCTACACATTAGAACTATCAATATACAACATATTCAGTGTATATATATATATATATATATATATATATATATACACACACACACACATACAGTGGGGCAAAAAAGTATTTAGTCAGCCACCAATTGTGCAAGTTCTCCCACTTAAAAAGATGAGAGGCCTGTAATTTTCAGAGGTATACCTCAGCTATGAGAGACAATGAAAAAAAAAAAATCTAGAAAATCACATTGTCTGATTTTTAAAGAATTTATTTGCAAATTATGGTGGAAAATAAGTATTTGGTCAATAACAAAAGGTCATCTCAATACTTTGTTACATGCCCTTTGTTGGCAATGACAGGTCAAACGTTTTCTGTAAGTCTTTACAAGGTTTTCACACACTGCTGCTGGTATTTTGGCCCATTCCTCCATGCAGATCTCCTCTAGAGCAGTGATGTTTTTGGGCCTTCGCTGGGCAACACAGACTTTCAACTCCCTCCAAAGATTTTCTATGGGGTTGAGATCTGGAGACTGGCTAGGCCACTCCAGGACCTTGAAATGCTTCTTACGAAGCCACTCCTTCGTTGCCCGGGCGGTGTGTTTGGGGTCATTGTCATGCTGAAAGACCCAGCCACGTTTCATCTTCAGTGCCCTTGCTGATGGAAGGAGGTTTTCACTCAAAATCTCACGATACATGGCCCCATTCATTCTTTCCGTCACACTGATCAGACATCCTGGTCCCTTGGCAGAAAAACAGCCCCAAAGCATGATGTTTCCACCTCCATGCTTCACTGTAGGTATGGTGTTCTTTGGATGCAACTCAGCATTCTTTCTCCTCCAAACACGACGAGTTGAGTTTTTACCAAAAAGTTATATTTTGGTTTCATCTGACCGTATGACATTCTCCCAATCCTGTTCTGGATCATCCAAATGCTCTATAGCAAACTTCAAACGGGCCCGGACATGCACTGGCTTTAGCAGGGGGACACGTCTGGCACTGCAGGATTTGAGTCCCTGGCGGCGTAGTGTGTTAGTGATGGTAGCCTTTGTTACTTTGGTCCCAGCTCTCTGGAGGTCATTCACTAGGTCCCCCCGTGTGGTTCTGGGATTTTTGTTCACCGTTCTTGTGATCATTTTGACCCCACAGGGTGAGATCATGCGTGGAGCCCCAGATCGAGGGAGGTTATCAGTGGTCTTGTATGTATTCCATTTCCTAATAATTGCTCCCACAGTTGATTTCTTCACACCAAGCTGCTTACCTATTGCAGATTCAGACTTCCCAGCCTAGTGCAGGTCTACAATTGTGTTTCTGGTGTCCTTTGACAGCTCTTTGGTCTTGGCCATAGTGGAGTTTGGAGTGTGACTGTTTGAGGTTGTGGACAGGTGTCTTTTATACTGATAAGGAGTTCAAACAGGTGCCATTAATACAGGTAACGAGTGGAGGACAGAGGAGCCTCTTAAAGAAGAAGTTACAGGTCTGTGACAGCCAGAAATCTTGCTGGTTTGTAGGTGACCAAATACTTATTTTCCACCATAATTTGCAAAAAAATTCTTAAAAAATCAGACAATGTGATTTTCTGGATTTTTTTTTTTTCATTTTGTCTCTCATAGCTGAGGTTTACCTATGATGAAAATTACAGGCCTCTCTCGTCTTTTTAAGTGGGAGAACTTGCACAATTGGTCGCTGACTAAATACTTTTTTGCCCCACTGTATATATATATATATATATATATATATATATACACACACACACACACAAGTTTGGGTGTGTGTGTTTCCAATATATTGAGCAGTTACCGAGCATAGCAGCAAGTCTGGTGAGTCATATTCCATTTCCTCTCGTTAATTCCAATGTTGGTTTGTGGCTTTCAGATATGTGCGCTTAATGAAAGTGTGTGTAACCACAGAATTTGGGCGTGGTTGAGGAACGTGTTTATGACTCAATAATCGTTTGTTAGTAGGCCAAGATAGTTTTTCTCTGGACCTTGGGGCTCGGCAGAAAGCCTGATTTCCACCGGGGACGTAAGCGCCGCGGAACGGCTGCGCCGCGGTCACCGCTGCTCATCGTTGCCATTCTAATCATTGAAACCATTTCCACCGGGCGCGCTGCGGAACGTCTCAGCAGCGTCCCAGGAGCGGCACGCCGCGCCGCAGCGCCATCATTCCGTAGCGCTTCTATTTTTGACGCGAGCCGTTGCTGAACCGCGTCAATTTCAACAGAGCAGCTCGAGCTGGGCAGGAAGGGAAAAAGTAAAAGCCATAGAGCATCCGGTCAATTTTCAAAATAAAACACAATACTCAGCTCATGTAGCCTATCACAACTTCACATCAACATTACTTCATGACCGGTGTAACCAGTTCAGCAGTCAATCAATCAAAGGGTCTCAGACGGTCGGCAACATGGACGACGAGAGACTGATTGTCGAAGTGGAGCAACATAAAATAATTTATGAAATAAATCATCCTTTCTATAAGGACAATGTCAGAAAGGACAAAGCCTGGCATTTAATTGCAGTAGTTTTGGGAGTGGAAGGGGAGTACATTAGGTTTAGGATTATCGCATGATCTCGTGATCTCGCGTGAATACGGCTGGCTCGCAAGGCAGCGCTACGCTGCCGTTACGCGCCCGGTGGAAATTGACGCAGGGCAGAGTTCGCAGCCGTTCCGCGGCGCGTACGTCCATGGTGGAAATCAGGCGTAAGTCTTTATCTTATCACACATATTTTGTATGGGGTATGTCGTATAATTCCACAAGTAAACACGAATATTAAAAAGTAGACATCGTAGTAGTAGCTTTTTTATTAAAAATAAAAACACTCCAAGCTCCTTAAACCATTAAACTCCCACTGTATTTCGAAGGGCACTTCTTTAAGTAAATGCCTTTGTTTCTGGCTCACAGGATATATATGTAACACAAAAAGGATGTATTTACAAACGGGTCATCAAACAGGGAAATGTGCTTTAAATTACATGATAAAAAAAAAATCATATGTAAACTACAAAATATCATCAACCAAATAATGATTTTAGTTGCGTCATGAAAAAAAAGCAACGGTCACATTTAACATACCCATAAGAATGGTAGTTCTAAATTCCAGTTAACAACAGGTTTGACGGTGAGAATAGATACATATTTGACAACAGTGTATGTAAACACAGAGAAGTGACTGAAAGTGACTTAGGAAGTAATAAGACTGAAAGTGACTTAGGACAGTAAGAGAAGCCTTCTGGCATAAATATATATGAAAACCACGTCCCCACTACCAACTATATCAACAACTTAAATCCCACTTTCCGTATTATTACCTATAAAGAGAGTGAGGAAGCATATGTGCCTGTACAGATATGAAGATGAGAGATGGGTGAACTGTCTCTTATTCTGGGCTAGGTTTGTGTTCTGGATTACAGGTCTGTGGTCTAGTAGTGTCCTACGAGCTGGGGAGCCACTTGAGATACGGGCAGACTGAAGGCCGAGCTGATGAGGTCGTAGAGGCTGTCGTGGGAGATCTGTAGGCTGACGTTGGAGCTGTCCAGAGAGGACGCCCCCTCCATCTGGGCCATCTCGTAGAAGTACCGGCATATCAGAGGAACCACCTGTCAGCAGGGAGGAGGAGAGTCAGGTTGGACTGCACCTATAGGGCTCCTTTTCAGAGCACCTTTCCTAGTGCTCAGTGGTGAGGTCTGATCGCTCGAGCACCGTCTAAGGCATAATGGTGGAATAACCAAAGCTGTTTCCTCTGTGTTATGAAAGGCCACATCGACTGCTGAGGATCTGGGCCTATCGCAACCTTCAGCCTTTGTAGCCAATCACATTTGTTAAATGTGTCTATCGTGGCGTGATCAGGGTATGTAAACAACAGAGCTTGTCCTAAACAGGTTGGCTCCAGGAATAGCTTTCTTGTGGTATGTCCACTGCAGTGGCAGAATCACTGGCACACTTCCTGTTTCGGATACACTGAAGGAATCCTATATTCCCGAGGTGACTGGGCTGCGGATGAAGCTTCTTGCCAAGCGGCTTAATGAAAGAATGGGTAAAACGGCACTCAAGGACAACCTGTAGAGTTAGGCAGGGGGCTGGAGGGGAATTGCCAGGGAGGGCTAACTGAAAGGCAGCCGATGTCTGTAGTACTGCAGTAGCACCTCTTTGTCTGAGAAGGCTAGTGATAGCACGTCGAGTATCAATGCTTTCCCTCTGCTGTGACTCAGATCCATGTCTGTCTTGTGGTTGGCAGATAGACGCTTACTGTGGTGTCTGACTTCAACTTTTGTTTGAAAGCTTGCCAGAGAAGCACGAGGTCTTTGGTTTTTAAACTGATAATGTCAGGCAGTAAGATTTACGACGTGGACCTGTGTGGACCTGTGTGTGTGCTTCTGTCTGTGTCTTGCGCACTATGCAGAGTAAATGAGTACCACTCACCTGGTTAATGGTGTGTAGATAGATATGTTTAACCCTGAACAAGTGGTAGCTATTAATGGGGGTTGACTTTGCTTGGTTTCCTCCCAGGATTTTTAAAGTAAGTAAGACCTTCACCCTTGCACCCTTCGCTCTGCATCAGCACACACCCTCAGACCACCTAAGACCAAGATCCGCACCATGGCGATCAGGCTTTCTCCGCTGCTGCCCCCAGACTATATGTATATATATATATATATATATAGTCTATATATATATATATATCTTGTTTACCTTGACAACAATGAGCTTTTTCTCCAGCGGTTTTCCATCAGGGAACTTCTCCCCAAAGCACATGTTGACGACATATTCTGGAGATCCCCTTCGGTTCTCCTTAAACTCTTTGAGTTCTGCAACAGAAAATCAGGGTTAGCTGAGCTAACTGTCTAACCCCTACCTACTTCTTAATAGCCTGTCTGTACTGTCTAACCCCTACTTGCTCTTAAGGACCTGTCTCTACTGTCAAACCCCTACCTGCTCATTGATGACCTGTTTCTACTGTCTAACCCCTACCTGCTCCTTAATGACCTGTCTCCATACTGTCTAACCCCTACCTGCTCCTTAATGACCTGTATCCATACTGTCTAACCCCTACCTGCTCCTTAATGACCTGTCTCCATACTGTCTTACACCCACCTGCTCCTTAATGACCTGTTTCCATGCTGTCTAACCCCTACCTGTTCCTTAATGACCTGTCTCCATACTGTCTAACCCCTACCTGTTCCTTAATGACCTGTCTCCATACTGTCTAACCCCTACCTGTTCCTTAATGACCTGTCTCCATACTGTCTAACCCCTACCCGCTCCTTAATGACCTGTCTCCATACTGTCTAACCCCTACCTGTTCCTTAATGCCCTGTCTCCATACTGTCTAACCCCTACCTGTTCCTTAATGCCCTGTCTCCATACTGTCTAACCCCTACCTGTTCCTTAATGCCCTGTCTCCATACTGTCTAACCCCTACCTGTTCCTTAATGCCCTGTCTCCATACTGTCTAACCCCTACCTGTTCCTTAATGCCCTGTCTCCATACTGTCTAACCCCTACCCGCTCCTTAATGACCTGTCTCCATACTGTCTAACCCCTACCTGCTCCTTAATTAACTTGAAGTCCCCATCAGTGGCTTGGGATAGAAGTGTTTGCTCAATAATAGTAAAAAGTAGGACCGCTCTTACCTTTAACGTACTTCTCGAAGCTGAGCAGCTCCACCAGGGTGTTCTGGGGCAGCTTCTGGGGGTCCGGGGAGGCCTGGCTGGGGTCGGCCGTGCTGGCGAACACGTGGCAGCGGTCCTGCCGGCAGGCGTACAGCCCGGTCTCCCGCACCTCCAACAGCAGGCCCCGCTGGATGCTGCTCAGGATGCGGTTGGTGAACTCCACCTGGGGGAGGGAGAGAGGGGAGAGAGGGGAGAGGGGAGAGGCTGAGAGGCGGAGCCAACCCTGGGGAGTCACGTGGATGGTCGCCTAGGAGCACTGTTGTCGCCTGGGGTAAGAGGATTGCGTTGCAGCTCGACGTGTAGCTCGAGGGAGTAGGGAGTGTGTAAGTGTGCGTAAGTGTGTGTTTGTGTGTGTGTGTGTGTGTGTTTGTGTGTCTATGGAATGTGTGTTTCTGTGGACTGTGTGTATTTTTGTGCACTGTGTGCACGTGTGTGTGTGTGTGTGTGTGTGTGTGTGTGGAGAGGACAGCAGGCGTGACATCTCCTGCTAGTTTTGTTGAGTTGATGACCAAAGCAACGGTCGACCAATCGGCCTGCTTGGCTCAACAACATCCTCACACACATGGACAGGATTTGCACCGGAAAACATTGTTGATTTTCCACCACACAGATTTGAACAACACACCAAGAACAAGCAAGCACTGGTTGGCCCGTGCTGAAGGAGTTGCACAAGACCACCAATCACCGGGTCTGGGTCTGGGTCTGGGTCTGGAGGGGGGTCTAGGTCTGGGGGGGTCGTACTGGGTCTAGGTCTGGGGGGGGGCGGTGTCTGGGTCTAGGTCTGGGGGGATCTAGGTCTGGGGGGGTCTGGGTCTCATGCACTGTACACTGTGCACCACCGCGTGCCGTCTGCCCACCTGTTTGTGGTCCCGCAGGGTGTCGGTGGGGGGGAAGCAGATGGGCCGGGCCTGGAGCTCTGTGGCCTCGTTGCAGTAGTGCAGCTGGATGCGGGGCCAGGACAGCTGGGTCTTCAGCATCTCCACCTTCCGGTAGTGCACCGAGATCTCCAGGTCAAAGAGGGAGGGCTGCAGGCCGGAGTCCAGCACCGGCGGCGGGTTGACTGGGGAGAGATGCACCGATACAGGATTAAGTACGATGAAGTCACAAAGATATATCACAAGAAAGGTGTTCTTATACACGCAAAACACACATGAACGAGTCACAGCTTGACAGTCGTCCTCATTCCCAAGATAGTCTCGTACAGGACCCTTGATTCTGTCCAGTGATCTTGGAAACCCTTGTGTTTTCCAAATGAAATCAATGAACCATTTATATCATCCACACGTTTTACATCCATATGTTGCCTCAGAATCCATCGAAACATCTGCAAACCAGTACAGGACGATAAGTCTCGTCACCTGCTGCCACCTCTCACACCCAAGGTGGGACTGGCCCCTCTTACACCCCAGGTGGGCGTGGCCCCCTCTCCAGGTGTTGAAAATGAAAGTGCTTAAAAAAGGAAATGGAATTCAACACGAGTTGTGGGTAGTTTACTGAAGTTCCCCTTTTCCGGACCAGACTCGGGCTGAGCCCTGAGCTCTCTTAACTTTAAGCACACGGAAAAAATCCCTGAATCTCCAGAGGAAAAATCCTAAAGAAGTAACACAGAAGGGGGATCCCTTCTTCCAGGGAATGTGAGAAGGGCAACAGGTACCAAAGGTTAGAGTTTAACCACAGCAAGTTTGCATACCAAAGTCTATCTACCCACTCGGTTCTTTCCAGCATAACATAATGCATAAAAAAACGTTAAGTCATGTGGTCCATTGCTAGTAACCCTGTTATAAATACCGGGGTAGTACGCCTGCGGCTGTGGTGGGAGCTGTGGTTGGGTCTGCATGGCTTGCATCGTCTCCCCCGTCGCCTGCTGGTTTGTGGCGTACACCCCCAGCCCCATGGCACTCTGCTGGCCGTAGCTCTCCGCCCACTGCTCGCCTACTGTCACACACAGCGTCACAGCACGCACAGTTACCACAGCGGCAGCGGACGCATTAGGAAGTGAGATCGGCCCACTGCATAACAGTCAGAAAAAGAGAATGATAATATCATTCGAGGGCGACAGTAGCTCTGGAGGTAGAGCGGGTTGACAGGTAACCTGAAGGTTGCTAGTTTGATCCCCGGCTCCTCCTAGCTGAGTGTCGAGGTGTCCCTGAGCAAGACGCCTAACCCCAACTGCTCCCGACAAGCTGGCTGGCTGTACTAGTAATGATGATAATCAGCATAACACTTTTGTGTCGTCCTCTGAGTTCTCCATTATATCGCTTGCCACGTCTGGAAGTTGTTATTCAGTAAAGTTTCTGTACAGGAGGAAACAGGGATTCTACCTGTTTGTTGACAGGGGTCATCCAGTAAATCCAATGTCATGAGGTGTTCCAGGATATTCTGCTGTGAGGAGAGAAAGGGAGGAGGTTACTTATGTATGACCGACGTCCTGTACAGCTGGCTTTATTACACCACGCAAATTGTAAATGGTAATTTTAAAAGGCACTTTTCTGATGTGTGGCCACTCAAATGGTTTACAATGGGCCTCGCATTCACCCATTCATGCACACATTCATACACCCGTTCATACACACCTTCTTACAAACATTCATACACGCGTTCATACACCCATTTGTACACACTTTCATACACCCAGTCTTAGACACATTCATCCACCCATTCAACCACCAATTCTTCCACCCGATCATCCATTCCCCCACGTCGGTGTCGACCATGCGAGGGAACAGCCAACAGGTCGTCAGGAGCAGTTATGACGAGGTGCCTTAATCAGGGATACCTCAACACCTGCTGTACCTCCTGAGCCACTGATTGTGGGGGTAGCTCTGTCCCCTACCTCATGCCCAGGTGGGTAGCTCTCCGTCGGGGAACTGTAAATCACGGGTACCATGTCCTCCTCCGGGGGCGAAGGCTGGTCTACAGATGCACACAGAAGATGGAAACACTGTTAACTCCTTAAACGGCTTTTGAGCATTACATTACATCACAATAACTGCCTCCGTTTTGGAAGCACATAACATCAGATGGTTAGTGTTTGTGTTGGTCGTAAAAAAAAAATCCCCATATGTTTTCATATACTGTTTTTTCATATAATAAATATACTTCCCAAATTGTCTCATGGTGTAGTGGTTAAATCTTGAAATGATTTCTCATTTTGGGGAGATAATGAAACTGAGTTCCTCATGCCAGTTGAGGCTATAGGTTGCGGTATATTGACGATGGTTTAGGATTTTACAGAAGCCTACTGCAACTCTCCTGAGTCCTCTCAATTTGATTGAGGCTCATGGTTCTCATGAAGTGCATGAATGCATGAGAACCGTGAGACTCAATCAAAACACAATGTTATCCACACAAATTTTGTCGAGGAAAAAGGTCTGATGGCAGCTCTAATTAACGCACATTTTATCAATTAACTGACGCTATGCAACATGGTGTGGATGAAACAGTGAAAGCAATGAGGGGTCATCTTACAGGCAGCCTCCCTATTGATGATCTCGTAGATCTTGTGCGGGTCCTCGGAGATCTTGGAGTTGTCCTTGGTCATCCTGAAGCGTTTGTTGAGGTTCTTCAGAGCGCAGCGGAAGTTGGTCTTCCATTTGGCCTTGTCGTTTGGAAACTCGTGGATTTTACCGCTGGCCACGGCCCATGCCTGCGTACAGCCCACACACACGCACACATACGCACACAGACACGCACACGTACACACACGCACACGCACAAACCATGGACAACAGTGGAGTGATGCATCAGCAGAGAAACACAGGTGGCCCACTGGTGCAGTGGAGTGTAGAAATATTTTTTAAAAAAAACACTTTTTGTATAATGCGGAATCGTTAACCAAGCAGCGACCTACCCGAAATATTTTACAGTCCTCGTCGTTGCAGTCCTTTCGGGAGTTGTGTTTCCAGGGAACTCTGAACAGATTCGTGCTGATGTAGGACAAACCCGGGTAGTTGCCGGTTTCCACTTGCTCGATTAGCCAGTTGGCGAACAGCGGCTTGTGACTGCTGCGGAGACGAGAGAAACTTCAGTCGCGTGAAATAGAGAGACAGTAAGAGAGAGACTTTATGTGTGTGCGTCCGTGCGTGTGTGTACGCGTGTGTGCGTGTTTCTGTAAGCGTGTGTGTTTGTGTGTGGGGGGAATGTGTACGTGTAAGCGTGCGTGTGAATGCGCGCACGTGTGTGGTCGCGCGCGCGTGTGTGTGCGTGTGTTAGAGAGAGAAAAAGTCACAGAAAGACAGACAGACAGTAACTACCTTTGCATGTTTGCAGTGTACTTCGTTGTGTCGTCCCGGACGAAGTGAGCACTTCGCATGGATGCGCTCTTATATGGAGGCGTAATATCACGCAAGGTGTCTCCCCTCCTTCAGTGGGAGGAGAGCAAATACCTACGGACCAAACGCACTTCCGGTGCTTTTGCCTGGGAAACCGAAAGTGAGACGACGAAACGAAACCTTTTAGGGTTGCATCATCGGTGCAATCAGTAGAGGACGGTGATGTACTCTGGAAACAATAGGGACGCAAAGACCACAACTGATGATGACACAGCACTTGAGTTTTATCAGCCATCGTTCTTCCTTTGACCTGAGATGTTACAGGGTGCAGATTCAATCTAGATATGTTCAAACCATGTAGTGACAGGTCTTATAGAAGTGTTGTTACACTAGTTAGTGAAAGGTTGAGGTCTGATGGGGGTCTTGTTACACTAGGGTGGAGGTATGATGGGGTTATTGTTACACTAGGCAGTGACAGGTGTTGAGGGAGATTGTTCTCATACCAGGATCCTAAATTGACAGCCTGAACCAGAGCAGCTGCAGGCCTGGTTTTGGCCGAGAGTCGGCGTGCATTCTGGGTCTAAAATAGCCGATCACATTGGCTTCCTGCGAATTAGAGTGGATCACACCGGCCGAGAACCAATCAGCATCGTCCGGGTCTGGCTCATGCTGCAGGTGTTTTACTGAGTCTCGTAGACTGTATATATTTAGAAACCATGTTCAGAGAGAGTGAGAGAGGGAGAGTTGTCTCTCTCACTTAGGGGTTCTCCCTCTCTGATGGAGCCCAGTTACCTCCTCTTTCCGTCACACAACGCTCACAGTGATCCTTCGACCCCAGGCCTGTGACGACCGCCACACACAATACAGAGACTCTCCCCCACTTCTCCGTAGCCTTCATCGTAAAGGAGAAGTGGGCTGATGCACCACAGCCGTCGTAGACAGCAGTGTCAGGCTAGCCTCTAGCTGGCACCCCTCACAACATCCATCTCCGACCCTGCAGTCTGCAGGGGAATATGGAAGTGATAGGCGCTCTGTGATGCACACTTCTCCCTTTGCGCTGCTCCCACCTCATCCTGGGCTTCTGCAGAACACAAACACACGCACACACACACACACACACACACACACACACACAAACACACACACACACACACACACACACACACACAAACACACCCCCACACACACACACTCCGTCTCGTGCTCGTGCTTGTGTTTAGGGAAAGCCTTCACACACCGCTCAGTGTTGGTGTTGAGCAGAAGTTTGTGTTCAGCATCTCAGACCGTCTTACATCCAACTGCACTTAGTGGTGTGACATGTTTTGAGCTAGCTTTCTCTCTCTCTCTCTCTCTCTCTCTCTCTCTCTCTCTCTCTCTCTCTCTCTCTCTCTCTCTCTCTCTCTCTTTTACATATGCACACATATGTACACAGACATACACTCATCTCAACTCATCTCATCTTCTACCGCTTATCCGGGGTCGGGTCACGGGGGCAGCAGCTCCAGCAGCACGCCCCAGACTTCCCTTTCCCGGGCCACATTGAGCAGCTCTGACAGGAGAATCCCGAGGCGTTCCCGCAGGCCAGTGTTGAGATATAATCTCTCCACCTAGTCCTGGGTCTTCCCCGAGGCCTCCTCCCCACTGGACGTGCATGAAACACCTCCCTATGAGGCGCCAAGTGGGCATGCTTACCAGATACCCGAACCACCTCAAATGAGGTGTCATATCCCCCTTAAACACTCACGACGGAACTATGGAGCATTCCATGGTTAAAAGGCTCTCTTGAGAAGAGCCTTTTAAAAGCGACGCATCCATCCTCGTGTGGGCTCCGTGGGCGTGAGGAGGCGTGTGTTAGCTGAACAGAGATGCGTCACGCCCCCTAGTGGCTCAAAGCCCAGTGCGGTTGGACTCAGGGAAAGACCTAAACAGACACTAACAGACACTAACAATGTGGAACAATTAAGAACGTTCCGAGGTCTTTTTTCCAACTCACAAACAATTGAATGGCTGCTTTGGGATTTCTGAGGTTTGGTTGTCCGACCTTTGTTTATCTTTATCTTGTAGAGTTGAGTTTGTAAGTTTGTTGTCCTGCCATGCAAGATTAAGAAGGAACTCACAGTAATAAGTGTTATTATATAATTTATTGTGTTTATTTTTTCACAATATCAGATATTGATGATCATTTGTGACACAATGACAATGAAAAGTTTATTATAGTCAAATAAGGTAGATGTAGTGACGTACATTCACCGCCAGAAGGCGCCCCAACCCAACTTTTCGGAGGTTGGCAAATACTTGTTGGGCGATGTTTCAAAACAGACCTGTCTTACTAGAGTTTCCTGCTGACGGGACGTTTTTAGAGCGTTGACTGTTTCTACAATAAAACATTTCGAGGGACAAATTAAAAGCAGTGTGTTTATGCAATGCTTGGATTAGATTTTGTTTCCAAATGTGTATCCAAAAGCCTATATCTTAAACAAATAACTTACAATTAACAGCCGATTGATACTATTTCCTACCAACATAGGCCTACTGATTTAACTTCTACATGACATTCAACATTTCAAGTAGCCTTTATATTTTCCCCGTGCGTAAAACTCACCCGCACTGTGCGTAAAGCGTGCGCTTTGAGTTAACGACGCGCAGATTACGCACCAAAATACAGGCTATACCTTTCAAGTTAAGACAGATATATTGTCCTGATTCGAAGGGATAACCTATCAACTGAGAACACAAATACCAATAACGATTAAACCGATATCAGGTTGTAAGGGCGGGTGTGATGCTCGCATTCTCCCTTTAACACGTTGAAATGTGTTTACCTTTATATTAGTCGTGTCTCTGTACCATTTTACTAATCGCCAATTACTGTGCACACAGAGACACGCTTGCCATTTATTTCCCTCTCTGAGCCGTAGCCTGGCTACCGGCGACGGAGCCCCCGGTATTTGCGGGATTGTAAAGAGCGCGAGGAGGAGTGTGGGGGGCTTAATAATTTGAAGACTTGCCAGGGGCACATTGTCAAATTCAAAAGCCATTTCAATGAACCGAACCATTCACTTTTTATTCTTTTTCTTTTTCTGCTCCCCCCCACCTCCCCTCTCTCTTCGCCCGATCGCAGCCCGTTTGAATCGACCAATAAGGGCCTTCAAGTCGGAGACATTGGAATGTAAATGAGCCCAGTAGCGCGTGCTCCTGGCGCAGTGAAAGCTCGGGATTGTTTATTGAGCTCCCGAAGCCACGCGCCTGGCTCGGGGAGGCGGCGCGCGCTGGAGAATCACACAGCGGGGGCGGGGCCTCGCGGTGAAGCGTGCGTCCCCAAAAAGAGAGGGGTGTGGGGTGGGGTGTGCGGGGCGCGTGTTGAAAAAGAGGAGTGCTGCCAAAGTTTGGGTCAGATCGGCTCGTGGTTGGAAGCAAGCGCAGTCAAGAGAGACTTTGGACTCCTGTTCGCATCCGCAGCGCACTCCAGGTAGCCGCACGCGAAGGACACGAGAGCTGCCCACTGCCTGCCCTTCATACTCCTCCTCATCCTTCTCCTCGAGGTCCCAGCCGGCACCTAAAACCTATTTTTCGCATTTATTTTCCTCCTCACGTTTCTTTTCGCTTTGTTACCATGGAAACCCAAACCACCACCATAACCACCACGCAACAGAACGGCTGCCCGTTCGGACTTACCGAGAGGCGCGCGACCCTCACCCTGCACGCCCCGGCCCAGGACTGCCCGGAGGTGCCCCTCCTCGTGCACCCGGGACTCACCGCGGCCGCCACCGCCGCGTCCTTCCAAAGCAAGAGCAAAGTGCTGAAAAGACAGCGCTCGAGCTCACCGGAGCTCCTCCGGTGCAAGCGGCGGCTGAGCTTCAACGGCCTGGGCTACTCCATGCCCCCTCAGCAGCCCCCCGTGGCGGTGGCGCGGCGCAACGAACGCGAGCGGAACCGCGTGAAGCAGGTCAACATGGGCTTCCAGACACTGCGGCAGCACGTGCCCAACGGGGCCGCCAACAAGAAGATGAGCAAGGTGGAGACGCTGCGCTCCGCGGTGGAGTACATCCGCGCGCTGCAGCAGCTTCTGGACGAGCACGACGCGGTGTCCGCCGCGTTCCAGTGCGGCCTGCCATCCCCGGCCATCTCCAACAGCTACTCTGCCGAGCCCGAGTCGCCCCGCTCCTCCGCCTACTCCTCTGACGAGGTGGAGCCGCTGAGCTCCGAGGAGCAGGAGCTCTTGGACTTTACGACGTGGTTCGACCGCTACTGAGAGGTCGCGACACCGGTGTGTGTCCGTGCGTAAAAGGGTTCCGCTCCTGCTTTCGCAGACCCGCGGCTAGGACTGACATGGTGATGTTGGGAGGCGTTCGGTTGGTGTGTGTGAAGTGTGTGAAGCACACTTCCGTGGCACTCGGTCTCCGCTCGGAAGAAAAGCGTTGACTCGCGATTGCCATCAGGGCTTCGTTTCCGTGCGTAACGCCATGGTCTCTATGAGTGTGTAAAGAGAGACAGAGACAAACACAAACACACACACAAACACACACATACACACACATACCACACACACACACACACACACACACACACACACACACACACACACACACACACACACACACACAGCCGTTGCTACGCTACAGAAGGACACACAAACAGGCAGTGTCACGACTGGAGCGAGCGACTGGGCCGCTCGCGTAAAGGACACGCCGGGTCTGGGGTCGCCAAGTTTACGCGCCTGGAATCAAACAAGTTGGTGTGTGTTTGAATAAGTGCAATTAATGTCAGCCAGCAGGCATGCTTGGCACAGCCTGGGCCGTGGCCCAGAGAGACTGCTCCAGAGACGTGTGTGTGTGTGTGTGTGTGTGTGAGGAGAGACACATCAAAGTGAATCACGCTGAACACACCACCGCTGCTCAGATCGACTTTACACTTCGCCAGCGGAGACGGTGGTCTACAGTGCAATGTTTTTAAATGAAGACAACGTTTTGGTAAAATGGGGATGAACTTTCGACATCTCCCGGACCACAAACACTGCCAAGCCTTGTCTGACAGTGACAGAGCGGGGGCGAGCGAGGGCCTGCGTGTTGGCACGCGTGTGTGTGTGTTGTGAGACTAGACAGCAATACCAACTACCTGTAAAAATGTTGAAGGGTTTTTCTGGTGGTAAAGATGAACTTTTTTTCCTTTTTAATTCTAAGTATGCACTTGCTCTCCATTCACAGAAGCCTACATGTACATATTGAGTTCGAACAGATATATTTTGTGGAAAAACATTTTTTTATGAATAAAATGACTCTATTTATATAACATGCTGGTCCCATCTCTTATTGTTGTGTGTTCCCTGTGTTTGCGCGCGTGACTGTGTGGATGTGTGAGTGCGTGCGTCTGTGTGCGTGTGTGTGTGTTTGTGTGTGTGTGTGTGTGTGTGTGTGTGTGTGTGTGTGTGTGTGTGTGTGTGTGTGTGTGTGTGTGTGTGTGTGTGTGTGTCTGTGTGTCTGTGTACGTTCCCTTATATTTCTAGCTGTGGAGGCTGTGCTATCGAATCAACTTAATTAAATATCTGTTCACTCTTCACATTGATCTTCTCCCGACTCGGTGGCGGTGTGTCCAGGGAGACAGAGGCGCAGCTGCGGGGACTCTGCGGTGGTGTGTCCGGGGAGAGAGAAACGCAGCTGGGGCTACTCTAACCCTAACCACCGCAGCGCATTGTCTGCACCATCGGAAGATTAATATTACTTTTCATCCATTGGCATTGTGTCTTTTTCATGCCTCCTTTCCCTACCCGATCGCTAAAAGCGCCTCTGTGGGGGTGGGGTGGGGGGTTGAGTGTGGTGATCGGGGATGGAGAGGCTGAAATACGGCCCGTGGAAAGTCAGTGCAACAATGCGAAGGGTCAGAGTTGGTATTGGCTGGACTTGTTGTTGGATCCCCGACTGTGGCTCTGGTCGACACACGGCCCGGTGTGAGAGGTCACTCTTGCTGCACATTGAGCGTATCAGTCCATTGTCTGCAATATCATGCGCGCGTATGCGCTCATTTTGCAAGACCATCTATTTGAAATGAACCCCGTTGCAGAGGTGTTGTTCCATATGGTGGTTTTTGGGGCGGGAGACTCAGGAACAACTATTGGACTCTTCTGCTTGCAGTAAATTGGAGTTACGCATGTTCGCTCGCTCCACAGTGCGATGCGTCAGTAAACATTTGTTCATTCTTTAATCCTACTAAATGTTACAAAAAAATATATAATTCAACTAAAACTTTGGAGCAGAGTTTTCTTTCCTGCGCCTCAATAAGGCCGCAAAAAAAAAAGAAGTTATGGCTATGAGCTAATATGTGTGGCTATAGAAAAATAGGGCAAACATGCACATTAAAGCAACGTGCGCCCACACACACACACACACACACACACACACACACACACACACACACACACACACACACTCACCCCCCCCACACACACACACTCACATCTCACACACACACACACACACACACACACACACACACACACACACACACACACACACACACACACACACACACACACATATACATAAACACACACACACACACACACACACACACACACACACACTCACGAGTTATTATTGCCGCGACTCCCTGCGCCCTATAGTCTGTCTCCGATCTTCATCCTGTTCCAGGCTGCAGGTGCACGCCACGTGCCCCTGGCTGCTGGGTAATGGGTTGCGCGTTCTGCACCCAGGCCTGTGTGAGTCCTGTCACTAGGCTATCTAAGGACATGAAGGAAATCAACCGGGTGATAAATGGCGGCAATTACTCATTGCTTTCTATAACCCGGTGCGTCAGAGGAACTTAAAAGACGAACCAATGCCGTTGAATGAACTCCCCCCACCCGCTGCGCCATTATCACGCACGTGAAGCGCTCCTTCTCGCGTCCTCCAGTGTCACGCA
>NC_136942.1:8787783-8792783 GCF_949987615.1 Pollachius pollachius
GGGGGTATGCGTTGGAGCGGGGTGTCGCGGGTGGAGGCGGGGGTTTATGTTGGAGTGGGCGGAGGTGCCCGAGCCCATTCATTTGCATGGCCCATTGTGCTGCACAAGTTTGGGTGTTTTTCTTCTCCCTTTGGCTCGGGCCCTTCTCTGCCATTTGCCTCCACCGCCGCGGCTGGCCGTGGCGCAGTGTGAATGGCCCCCGCTCGCCCCCACACAAAGGGCCCTTTGTGGCGCGTCCGCACCGTATTCATCATGTAATGCCTGTACGACACATGTGATTGGACGTCTCTGTCACTTTGATGTGTCTCCAGTGTGCGAGTGGCCTCGGAGATTTCAGAACTTCACTCTATGTTGCGTATTTTTTTGCAGCATTGATATTGGTGGGGGGTGGGGGTGTGTTAGGAAGGGGGAGGGTAGGGGAGGGGAGAGAAGGCAGTAGGGGGTAGTCCTCATTATTTGCACGAGCAAATTCATAATAAATCCCCCTCCCTTCGGACAAAACCGGGTCGCGATGATTGACACTACTTTGCGCCAAGCGCAACAAAAGCCCTGATTTGAGCAGAATACCGGATGAATGGGCCACGGTGGACTCCATTCCAGCAATTTTAATCTCTCTGTGTTCTCCCTTATTCCCCCCCCCCCCCCCCCCCCCCCCCACACCATCTCCTCACACTCTCCCTCCCTCACCCTCACTAGTAACCCTCACACCCTCACTGCCCCCTCCCCCCATCCTCACTCTCTCCCTCCCTCACCCTCACTAGTCACCCCCAATCCCCCTCACCCCCTCCACACCCTCCCTCCCTCACGCTCACTGCTCTCCCCCCCCCCCCCGCCCCCCCCACCAGCCCTGGCTCCGAGCGCTTTTGTCCTGGCTAGGACTCTAGTCTTCCAGGGAAGTTCCAGTCCAACGGAAGCTGGGTTCTGGTACCGGACTGTGCCGGGTGCTGCCAGACTCCTGAGGACTCCGGCTCTGCTGCCCGGACACCGGTCACACCGCCATCACAGGCCCAAGAGAGGAAAGAGAGAGAGAGGGAGAGAGGGAGAGAGGGAGAGAGGGAGAGAGGGTGAGAGGGAGGGAGGGAGAGGGAGAGAGACAGAGACAGAAGACAGAGACAGAGAGAGAGTGAGAGAGAGAGAGAGAGAGAGAGAGAGAGAGAGAGAGAGAGAGAGAGAGAGAGAGAGAGAGGGAGAGAGGGAGAGGGAGAGAGAGAGAGAAAGAGGGGGGGAGAGAGGGGGAGAGGGAGAGAGACAGAAACAGAGAGAGAGAGAGAGAGAAACATGTCTCACCGCTGAGTGCAGTTAGATGTAAGATAGTCTGAGGTGCTGAACACAGACTTCTTCTCAACACCAACACTGAACAGTGTGTGGAGGCTCTCACTAAACATAACATGCACATCACTTGTCTACGTCAATTTATTTTCAGTATTTATGCTTTTAAGCCCAAAGCAAACGCTTGTGTCTGGACGGACAAAAATTCATGTTCTAGATTTTTTGTCATTTGGATGAGCGGTTCTTGAGAAAGCTGGAAACAGCAATACCAAACATACACATTCCCACATACACCACACACACACACACACACACACACACACACACACACACAAACACACACACACCATACTACAAACATAAAAACATACACACGCACACACACACACACACACACGCACAAGCACACACACATTCCCGACACAAACACCACACACGCAGTCTCCATCTCTGTATGGTGTGTAAAAAGTCAGTTGTTTGGCAAAGTATTGTGTAACTCTGTTCATTGTTCCCCCAACTGATGGACCACCCTAACCAACCAGAAGGAAATGCAGCTACTTGAACCTTTATGTAAACTCAGATACATCTCTCTCGTCGTTTCTGAACTAAAAATATGTTTGACGTCAAAGGTGGTAGATCTGGGTGTTATAGAGTGTTATAAAGTGTTAACTCGTTGCGCTTTTGATCCTGTTTTGGTGTTTTAGGGAATGGAATTGAGACTATACTGTTTTAGAGATAACCAAAATGATGTATTTTATTACACAATATGTAATTCAAATATGTGGGGAAATTAGATACATTTCTTAATATTTTTATTTTTTACATCCATGTGTGCTCGTTTACAACCTATGGCCATTTTTTCATCTTCTGTAACATGCATGCGTATTTCCTGTATGTTATATATAAACATGTTGTATGAACTTTCTGAACAACCCCCGACATGAACACACACCCACACATCCACACAACCACCTGCACATAAAGACACACACACACACACACACACACAAACGTCAAACGACACACAGACAAACACAAACGCACACAGACACACACATACATACAGACACACACACACACACACACAAACATTCACCGACACACAGACGCACACACACACACAAGAACACACGCACACAGAGGCACACACACACATACTGACACAAACACACAAACATCCACCGACACACAGACGCACATACACACACACAAACACACGCACACACACACACACACACACACAGATGCACACACACACAAACACACGCACACACACATGAAAACACACACACAAACACACACACACACACACACACACACACACTAATCAACCTGCAAACACACACACCCTCACACACACACACACACACTCTCTCTCCCTATAGAGAGCCATGCCCCCCCCGTGGTCTATAGCCCCCCCAGTTAAACAAGGTACAGGCCGGATTAGCGAGGACCATTTAGGGCGTCCTTTAATTAGCTTGTGACCTCTCCAGTTCATTATTTTGATCCGGCCAAAGGCTCTGCCTGCTTTTAATGATCCCCACCCCACCCCCAGCCCGCCAACCACGACCCCCACCGCGCTGCACAATGCCTAACACACCCATCGAGGTCCAGCGGCGGGACGGAAGAAAGGGAAATCAGAAGAGGGAAGAAGGGAGAGAGATTGAAAGTGGCATTTACCAGTCACCGACAGGAGTCTGTATAGAGGTGGGTGGGGGTGGGGAGGGCGGGTGGGGGTGTGATGGGGGAGGACGGGGGTGAGAGGGCCGGGCGCGGTGGGGGAGGGGGTACCGGTGATGCTAGCGTAGCGCCTCTGGACGTTTTGTGAGGATACACCATTGTTCCTGCCTTGATGGAGTGCTGCTCTCGTCGGAGGGCTGCACTGAAGCGGTGCTTGAGGCCGGGCGCCATAGAAAGGAGCCTGGGGGAGAGAGAGGGGATTCATTCCACTTCATTCATGGAAATAATCACTGGCACCCCCAAAAAAAGGGAAAAGTTGGCCTCTTGGAAATTGTCCGCCCGGATTTGCCCCCGAAAAGTGTCATTAGCTTGTGTGTCTCTCGCTGCATTGTCCGGCTGCGTGGAAGGGGACCGCTGCGTGGCGATTACATCGTAGGATAACCAAGAGCATCACCACCGACGCGTTTATTAAGATAGGAGGAACTGTGAGCGGCCGTTGGTAATTACACACGAGAGGAGCCCCTCAGATGAATGAGCGTCTCTGCCCCGGACGCTAGAAGGCGTGGTCACGTGATTGCCGATGACATGGCTGAAGCTGGATCAGTTGTTTATCACCTTCTTCAGCAGTGCTGTGCTTTAAACAGGAATAGTGATGCTCTGTTTCAGCAATCCTTTCGTCGGACAAAGTTTTCCTAGCAGATTATAAAATAGCGAGCATGGCGGTTCTCCTTTAACGTTTTAGTTCTTGTGATTGTTCCCAATCTCACTTTATGAAGTTTGCATGCTGATAGTTCCTCACTGTCCTCCTAGGACAGCGAGGACAGTCCCAATCTATTCTGTCTTTATGTCAATCGCCTCAATTGTTCCCGTTTCGTATAACGGCTAACTACAATGGGACCAGAATCATTCTTAAGTCCAGTAGAAGCATTGCCACCAATACATATGTAGTTTGTTTTAAAGTGATATTAAAGTTTTGGAGTTGGATTCCAAGTTGGTTCGATTTTCCTCCTCCTTCTACTCCTCTCCTCCTCCTTCTCCTCCTCTCCTCCTCATTCTCCTCCTCTCCTCCCTAGCTAGTTTAGTCTGTCTGTCTGGATGGTTCAGTCTGTCTGGATGGTTCAGTCTGTCCTGATGGTTCAGTCCGCCCTGATGGTTCAGTCTGTCCTGATGGTTCAGTCCGCCCTGATGGTTCAGTCCGCCCTGATGGTTCAGTCCGTCTGTCTGGATGGTTCAGTCTGTCTGGATGGTTCAGTCTGTCTGGATGGTTCAGTCTGTCCTGATGGTTCAGTCCGCCCTGATGGTTCAGTCTGTCCTGATGGTTCAGTCCGCCCTGATGGTTCAGTCCGCCCTGATGGTTCAGTCTGTCCTGATGGTTCAGTCCGCCCTGATGGTTCAGTCCGCCCTGATGGTTCAGTCCGTCTGTCTGGATGGTTCAGTCTGTCCGGATGGTTCAGGCCATCCTGATGGTTCAGTCCATCCTAATGGTTCAGTCCGCCCTGATGGTTCAGTCCGTCCTGATGGTTCAGTCTTTCCTGATGGTTCAGTCTGTCCTGATGTTTCAGTCTGTCCTGATGGTTCAGTCTGTCCTGATGGTTCAGTCTGTCCTGATGGTTCAGTCCGTCTGTCCTGATGGTTCAGTCCGTCTGGCTGTGCATGTAAAGAGTGTCGCTCTTTGTCTCGGTCTTGGGCCTTTAGCCAAGCTACCCCTGCAAAACATCAGCACACACAAACACACACACAAAAACCCACACTTACAGACACAATGACAGACAGACACACCCACACACACACACACACACACACACACACACACACACACACACACACACAACCAGACATACACAAACACTGACAGACACACACGCTCAGGCACACCGACACATGCACACTAAGAGACACACAGACACAAGCACACCAGCACACACACACACACACACACACACACACACACACACACACACACACACACACACACACACACCCAGTGCACTCATCCCAGCTCCTCCCTCTGTCCAAACCCCTGTGTTCGGCCCCTCTTCTAAACTTGCGGG
>NC_136942.1:8797783-8800283 GCF_949987615.1 Pollachius pollachius
CAAGATGTGGCCAAGATGGCCACTGGGTGCAAAAGGCCAATAGGAGAAGCCAATGTGAAGCTAGTCTGTTTCCTGCTGGTATTTTTTTTACAGTAGTGGACGAATACAGACCGAGAGAAGAGCTCTGTCATTTACCTTAGGATGTTTAGCAGACGCTTTTATCCAAAGCGACTTACAACAAAGTACATTTGTCAGAAGAAAGAGAAACAATATATCAATGTCGGTACAGTAAGGATGTTCATAGAAACAAGTGCCAAGCACTAACAATCGCTAGGTTAGCCCATTCCCCGTGTACAACAAAGATAGCGAGGATAAGACGCTACACAATGCTTAGTACTATTTTTAAGTCCCAGATCAGGTCAGTAGTTATCATTATGCTACTATGCATCTGCTTCCTACTGGGACCAGTAGCTCTGTAGCTCTCCCTGTAGCATTGACCATTAAGCATTAGTTTGTTAGATACATTTAGTTGAGGTTTACCATTAAGGGTTCATCATGTATTAAAGATTGATAGTCATCCAAATGCGTAAGATGTACCAAAACTATGTATGATTATCAACTCCCCCCTAGTTTGTAATCATGGGGGTGTCCCTTCTCCGATCTGACCTACAGTGTCTTCAGTCACAGGTGATTAAGGAGCAGGTAGGAGTGAGGCATCTAGCTAGGATACGACTAGACAAGGGGCAGACATTTGGGGTTGAACCCAGTAGTCAAACAAATGGCTTAGCCACTACACATTCACATCGTAGCCATGACTACAACTATATATTATCGGGCCTCTTCTGTTGTTATTCATTTGTAGGCAAAGTACGCAAATTTAGGTATGAAGTTTGAATGGTTCAACGGATTTCTGGTTTAATGATCCCAATCTAATGTAACCGTATAACTAAAAGCGGTTATGAGTTGGTGTTTAGTGAGTGTGCAGTGCTGCTGAATCACTGCCATCGGCTCGTGGTGCGTCTGAGTGCGGTTTACTGTCACCATAACCGCAACAGACCAAAACCGTCCTCCATCAGTTAGAACTGACAAGAGATAGTCGGGCACGGGTCAGACGGCCAGGTGGAGATAAGGTTAACCTCCTGCTCAAACGCACACACATGTACACACACACACACACACACACACACACACACACACACACACACACACACACACACACACACATTCAAACGCACAAACACACGCACACAGACACAGACACACGCACAGACACACACACAGACGCACACACACACACACACACACACACACACACACAGACGTGTGTGTGTGTGTGTGGGCAAACAAAAAAGATGTATCTTTAATAGCTGCCTGCTAGATAGCAGAAGATGGTGAATAGTCAACAGAGATTTGATAAAAGAGCGAAGAGGAAGTGGCGGGCCTGTGGTCTGGTGTGCTGCCTCAGTTTGCTCAGTGCTAAACCAATAAGATACCATCCCCACACACACACGCACACACCGCAATGGACCCCCTGGCCCCAGGGCCTATATCAGTGGCACTGATTTTCAGTTAGATAGCAGAGGATAGGGTGTATGTGTCTGTGTGTCTGTTAATGGGTGTCTGGGCATTTATGTGAATACATTTGGCTGGACCTATGTGTGTGTTTTATTTATTAGTGTGTGTGTGTGTGTGTGTGTGTGTGTGTGTGTGTGTGTGTGTGTGTGTGTGTGTGTGTGTGTGTGTGTGTGTGTGTGTGAGTGTGGCTGTGTGTGTATGGGGAGGGTTTGTGTGTATGTTTGTGTGTATGTGTGTGTGTGTGTGTGTATCTGTTTGTGTGGGTGTGTGTGTGTGGGTGTGTGTGTGTGTGTGTGAGTGTGTGTGTGTGTACACGTGTGCCTTTGTGTATGTGTGTGTGTGTGTGTGTGTGTGTGTGTGTGTGTGTGTGTGTGTGAGAGTGTGTGTTCACGCAGTAGATAGTCCTAACTGCTTTACACCTGGGCAGGTGTGGTCTGCATCTTAACAGTTTGAACTTTGCTCTGCATGCGGGATGTAGACAGATCCAATCAAAAGCGTTGATCATACCTGAGTGCTGTGAGGTTGAATGAAGGGGAGAGCAGCTGACACAACGACAACGAAGGAGAGTATAACTGATCTCAGAGCAGCTGACATGAGCATGAAAAAAGGTAGCAAGCAGAAATTAGTTAAATGATATTAAATTGAATACTTATCAGTGAGGAAATGCACACACGCACACACACACAAGCATACATGCAAGCATCGACACATCGCGCACACGCATATCAACACACACACACATACACACATACGCACGCGAACGTGCGCGCACACACACACACACACACATATCAACACACACACACATATAAACACACACACGCACACACACACACACTCAAACACACAAATAATATAAATCTGAAAGCTGTTTTTGCAGCCACAACCGTACGCCGCACGCCATGATGGGGCATGAAGAATTTCACCACAGCATCCACTGTTAACGTGGAGCCCTGCAGCATTGTGGGTCTGATGATTTCCTGTG
>NC_136942.1:8805283-8807783 GCF_949987615.1 Pollachius pollachius
TGTGTGTGTCTGTGGTTTGTGTTTGTTTGTGTGTGTTTGTGTGTGTGTGTGTGTGTGTGTGTGTGTGTGTGTGTGTGTGTGTGTGTGTGTGTGTGTGTGTGTGTGTGTGTGTGTCTATGTGCAATAATTTAAGTATGGGCTGTTTGGGCCTAAGTCTAAGTGTTTGTGTGTGTGTATCTGTGTGTGTGTTTGTGTGGTGGCGGTTCTACTTCCATGAGACGTCCACCTCTCAGACATAAAGCTGCTGCCTCTTAAGGAGACGCAGGGTTAAACCCTGTCAGAGTCTGCCTGGCACCACTGTAAGTTAAATACCAGACAGGTCAAAGGAGGTTTGCTGCTTGACTCCTAATGTCATGTAGGCATCCTTAAGCAGCATGCCCCCTAAGCCCGACCTGCTCCTTAATGACACGTGTCTGAATCCACTTTGCACTTTTAGCAGTGTCACAAAAATGACTATTTACTAGTAACAACCACATTTAGAGTAAGTATGGATATTAATAGTAGTAAGTGGTAGATATAGAGTAGTACAAATGTGCTTCGCTTTGGAGAAAAGCGTCTGCTTACTGCCCTAAATTTAAATGTAAGGTGATGGTAACAGTAATAGTAATTAGTGATTGTGAAAGTCATAGTCATAGTAATAACTAATAGTAAAACTAATACTATTAGATGAAATAGAAATTGGATCCACACCTTTGTGAAACAACAGGAGGCCCTTGCAAGTTTGGTACTCGAAGGGTGAAGGGTGAAGGGAGGTAGAGCGGGTTGACTTGTAACTGGAAGGCTGCTAGTTCGACCCTTGGCTCCTCCTAGCTTTCGAGTGTTGAGGTGTCCCTGAGGAAGAAACCTCACCCTGACTGCTCCTGACGAGCTGGCTGTCGCCTTCACACACACGTGTGTGAATTTATGCATGGGTGAATGTGAGGTGATATTGTAAGGTGCTTTGAGTGGCCACTGGTTAGAAAGGCGCTGTATAAATACACTCCATTTACTGTTTACCGTTTACTAGACCGCATCCTGCCTGAAGTCGCCGTGAGCGACCGGCAGCGACCGGCAGTGGTTCAGCGGCCTTTGCCTATGAGCAAATTTTCGCTCTGGTTTTGAGTATACCACCAAGGCCTGAAGGCCTGTGTGGATTACGTCCCCGAGTCCGCGTTGATTTATGTCAGTCCCACGGCGGACTCTATCCAGCGGTATCTGAGAAGCATGGCACCTTGGAATGTCTCAGAACGCACATGGGGACCTGATTTATGACAACGCCCCCGGCATTTAGCCACTCAGCATTAGCATGTCGCTTTTAGCAGCGTGAGCGATAATAGCCACGGGGAGGAGCGTTGAGCAGGGTGTTTAACGACATCACACTCGGTTCACAGTCAGGGAGATGGCTTATTATGAGGACGTGTTGGATTCTTGTCATGTATTGACGTACAGATGCGTGCAGATGCACACCCAGAAACATATACACAAACACGGTTGCAAGAACTTGCACAGACAGACGCAAACACACACAAAATCCGTCGAACGTACACACACACACACACACGTGCGCACACACACACACACACACACACACACACACACACACACACACACACACAAACAGCTAGTGGTGAGGAGGTTAAAGGCAGGTTTCCTCAAGCATTCAGACTGACAGAGAGACAGCAGGGACCTAGTGAACATGCTGTGTGCATGTGTGTGTGTCTCTATGTGCTTGTGTATGCCCCTATGCGCGTGTGTGTGTTTGTCTACATGGGCGTCCTTCTGTGTACCCACCGGCCAGCGCAGTGCACCGGTGGGTCTATGCACGCTGGGCTTTGAGCGTGTGATCCGCACCGGGCTGCCCAGCCAGGTGTGACGGAGGCCCAGGAGGCAGGACGCTTGACGGAGCTGTCAGAAGACATCGTCTGGCCCCTGCCTCCCCCCCCCTCCTCACCCCTCCCCTGGGCACCGAGGGCACACATCCCTCCTCTGGCGGGGCCAGCCCATTCCCGGGTTCCACGGGAACACGGATCACCTGGACGGGAAGACACTGGACGGAGGAGAGAGGGGAGAGGGGAGAGAGGGGAAAGAGTGGAGGAGAGAGGGGAGAGAGGGTAGAGAGGGAAGATCGAAGAGGAGGGACGATGTAACGGTCGAAATCCAACCTGGATACAGACTTATGCCTTGAGAGGTAATGTTAGCTGAGAAAATATTCTGACTCAGCATCAACATTAGCCAAGAGGGTGATAGGAAGCTAAATCTTGATTCCAAAGACAAGTCCAGATAAGATAACTAGTATAGTGATAGGAAGCAGTTAAAGTATGAAAGCATGCATAACATATCAGGCAGTTGTTAATAATCGAATGCCAGAGTGAGTGTGTTTGTGTGTGTTCCTGTGTGTTCCTGTGTGTGTGTGTGTGTGTGTGTGTGTGTGTGTGTGTGTGTGTGTGTGTGTGTGTGTGTGTGTGTGTGTGTGTGCGTGTGTGTTCCTGTGTGTGTCTGTGTATGCGCATGCGTATGGGTG
>NC_136942.1:8810283-8822783 GCF_949987615.1 Pollachius pollachius
CAGGGGATGGGTGAAAGGTATGCGCCCTGGTTGTCCTTACCATCGCTGCATGTGCGAACACCCAATAGGTACTGACAGGTAACCCCAGCCGTCCACTGTGTGTGTGTGTGTGTGTGTGTGTGTGTGTGTGTGTGTGTGTGTGTGTGTGTGTGTGTGTGTGTGTGTGTGTGTGTGCATTGCTGTTGGTGTGTTCATGTACAGCGTGCATGTGTGCATACACATACAGTACATGGGTGTCTGTGTGTGTTGTTGTGTGTTGTGTGCGAATGTGTGTGTGTGTTGGCCCCTATATGTCTACCTTAAGGTCAGATCCCTCTACAACAGTGATGACAGCGACCAGTACTCCTGAGTTCATCACAGCAGCAGGTCAGCGCCTGACTTTTGTTACCCACTGACAGACACACACCGGGGGGTGTTCCAGACACCCCAACGTGTCTCCGCTGTCCCCCCTGCCCTGGGACAAGTGGCTCTTCACGTCTTCAAAGCTAAAGATTTCTGCCGAGGTGTGAGAACTGCTATAGGCACCGTAATAATGAAAAGGCAATTTTACAAACGTCACTCTGTAAGATGCGATGACAGGCCTGTGTTTGGTGGGAAGACAGTTTGAAGTTAGTGCAGGTCTGAGTAGATCACTCTGGTTCTGTGTGTGTGTCTGTCTGTGTGTGCATGTAACTGTGTGTGTTTGTTTGTGTGTGTGTGTGTGTGTGTGTAGGTGCTGCACAAAAGTATATTAGCATGACTGAGGAGTTTTTTTTGTGCTCACAGACATTGTTACTGGCTGTGTTTATATTCAACACACACACACACACACAAACACACACACACACACACACACACCCCCACACACACACACACACACATACACACACACATGTATGAAAACAGAAAGAAACCGTGCTACCGTTGTACCGTTGTTCGAGGCTGAGTGGCAGCCAGTCATGTGAAACCAGCCGTTGGTGAAGACACCCACGGAGCTGCATCAAGCTAACGACATAGAGACTGGTGACAGACCAGAAGAGAGGCAGAGACGTGAACCCAATGAAATATTTCTTCTGTACATATTGACTCTTTTCATTGTTTTACTTCAAAGTATTTGTTCATATATCAGAGCAGGATCTGTCTTGACAGAACTTCAGGAAATACGTTTCAGTTGAAGATCTGCATGCTTGAACACAACCATGACATCATCTTCAGTTTTTTTTTTATCTTCATGTAACTGCGATTTGGAAACCAATAATATGGTTTGAATGTTTTTGAGCTGCTGCTAAAATATCCGTATCTAAGGATATAAAACTGAGTGATTGCTGGTGTCCTTCTCCTTGAGAGGTGTCTTCTTCTTCAGTTTAAATTGTTTGGTTCTATTATCTTCTGCCCTGATCCTTTTAGCTGTTGGTGTGTGGTCGTGAGCCACACACCATCACCACCATCATCCCAACCACCACCATCACCACCTCCAAACCCCTCCACCACCACCACCACCTCCACCACCACCACCATCCCTACCATCACCACCCCCTCCACCACCCCAACCATCACCCCCACCACCCCCATCACCACCCCCACCAAACCCATCACCACCCCCACCAAACCCATCACCACCCCCACCACCACCACCACCACCCCCACCACCAAACCCATCACCACCCCCACCAAACCCATCACCACCACCACCGCCACCACCACCACCACCACCACCATCCCCTCTATCACCACCACCACCATCATCCCAACCACCACCATCAGCACCTCCAAACCCCTCCACCACCACCACCAGCGTTGATGTATGGCTAGTATTCTTCTCAAAATCCCATCATTTTAAATTTCCACTTCTATTATCTCTCCGTCAGCTAAATGAATGGACCTTCCCTGATCTTTTTAGCTGTTGGTGTGCGGTGGCGAGGTTATCCTACCCCGCCACGCTAGCTGTCCGCCGGTTCGAGCCAGTGTTTACACGATAGATTACGCTGAACAGTCGGTCTTTGAACCCAAGCCAACTTCAGTTGGGTTTGCGTGGGGAAAGCCCGGCCTCTCCCTGGGAGGGTGAGTTCAGTTTGTGGGGGTAGGCAAATTAGCTGGTGTTGGTGTGAGGAGGAATGTTCCCTGATGTCCCAATGATCCTCGTTGTCAGGGCCGTGGTTCACTGAAGTCTGACTGGATGCGGACTCCTGCATCTTGCAAGAACACGCGCTCCGGGCGACCGACCCCCACTGCGCACCAAATGGAATGCGCCCGTGCCTCTGGTGGAGTGTACAGTGAAAATACCACTTGGATGTTTTATTGTTCCAACAGTCGTGTTTTGTGTCTACACCGCCTGAGGCCACGGCCGCTTGTGTGCCGTTCCCTCCCTGCTCAGGGAGGATTGACCTGTTAGGTGTCAACATCCACACACACACACGCACGCACGCACGCACGCACACACGCACGCGCACACACACACACACACACACACACACACACACACACACACACACACACACACACACACACACACACACACACAGTTGTGGTTCCTCAGTCTTGAGTCACCACCATCACACCCACTGCTATCTCTGTCACCGCTATCCCAGTACCGTCACACACCCCGCCCCCCAAATACCAGCACTAATCAACAACCACAAAACCCATCAACGCAACGAGCACCACCATCACATCCACCACCAATCCCACCACCACCCTCCTCTTCACCATCACCATCATCCCAGCCACCCCCATCACCACCATTGCCCCCAAAACCATCCCCCCATCCCACCCACAACCACCACCACCGCCACCCCTATCCCCACCATCGCCTCCACAACCGTCCCACCCACAACCACCACCCCCACCACGCCAACCATCTCCACCTCCGACCCCATCACCTCCAACCACACCATCATAACAACCAGCCCCACCCCCCACTGGCACCATCTCCATCACCCCCACAACCTCCACGCCCACCCCCAACATCGAAACAACCATCGCCCCACCATCAGCCCCACCACCTCCACTATCACAACAACCATCACCACCCCCACCCCAGCCATCACCACTACCATCACCACCCCCACCCGAACAGCACTGATGGAATGGATGGAGCTGATGTGAAAGTAGACAGATGGGGTTGGCAGCCACACAACAGGCTGTCATTCCCAACGTCTGTTACTCTCTCCCTCTCCCTCCTCTGGCTTTCCCATGGATCCTTTCTCCCCTAGCCTCCACCCCTCCTCGCCTCAACCTCCCTGCGAACACCTTTTCATCCTACACCTCCACCCCCTCGTTGCCTTGGCTCCTTTCCTCAGCACCGCCTACGGCCCGTGAACAAAGTCCACCCGACATCCCCTCTTTGCGTGTCGATACGTCTTTGCTGTATCCGACCACCCCCCCAACCCCACCCCAAACCCCACCTCAACCCCACCCCTCCCTTCCTCCTGCCCAGTGCCATTATGGCCCAGCGCGAGGGGAGGCCTTCATTAAATGTCAATTATACGCCAGAGACCACACAGCGCACGCATCCAAGACAATGACTCCTGACCCCAGAAGGTCACCGTGCTTATGGCTATTCAGCTCCTGTTGAACAGAGCAGAATGTCTGCTCCCATTGGGGGGGGGGGGGAACAAACGCAAAAAACAGAGTTGAGTCTGTTAATGTCAGAAAGGCATTTCCCTGAGCCAGAGCTGACCCACATCCGACCGCAGCACGTCGTGTGTGGATGCGAGCGTCCGCTGTGTTCAGAGGAGGACCTTCATTCCGTCCCCCTTCCCAGGTAGCAGCGTTACGCACGGTGCGTCAGGGAACGCTGTTGTTCCCCCCCGCCAGGCTGGACCCGGGATCTCCTACATCTGTGCACGGCCGGGCGTCGCCGGGCTGCACGTGGGTCCGGGGCCAGATGGTGAGGCTCGGAGAGGGAAGAGGAGGAGGGAGGGAGGGAGGGAGGGAGGGAGGGGGCTCTATTCAGACAAGCTGTGGTGTCTGTCGGCATTCCCTCTCAGCCCTGCGCCCTAAATAAAACCTGTGGCAGCACCCTGGGGTGGGGTCTTTGTGGCGATCCGGGCGGGGTAATCCCTGGCAGACAGGATGAGATTAGGCAGGATTCCCTCCGTCCCGAACGGGATGTTAAGGGCCTCAGCAGAAGGCTGCAGGACAGAACGGTAGAATGAAAAAATAAGACATTTCAAAACTTGAAAACTTCCAGCAGTCGTGAGCGTTATTCTTGGCCAACCTTTTGCAGCCCGGTGCCTGCGCTCCTCACTCTGAGGCGATGAGATAGGTCTCTTAAATATAATTTGTGTGTGATTTTGCGGCCCCTGTGGGAAAAGAGCTGCCTAGTGCTTAGCTTGGCGCTCATTTAAATTTGACACGGGGACGTCATCTGCTCAGCGATCTACACCCAACCTGGCATCCTTCATAAGGGGGATGGCCTATGTGTGTACCTAGGCACCTGGACCGTAGCATGTGGTGAGGGATTGGAAAGGAAAAAATGTGATTCCTGCATACCTCAGCCTTTTTGTTTATTTGAGAGATGTCATGTTTATCAGTCCATCTAGGGACATGAACATGAACATATGAGCATGTGGACATGGGAACATGGAATAAACACGGCCAAACATGTCAAACATGTTTTAGGATGGAATATCTCAAATCAATAAAACGACCAAGGTATGCGGGAATCAAAATATTTTGACTTGGTTTTGGTTTTGACTTGACTTCTATGAGGCAGATTTGAGAGGTCTGTCACACCACTTTATTGGACAAATCAATGTCTCTTTAGTTTGAATGGTTTCTACTCCAGCCTGAGGCCAGCTGTAGGCACGTTAATTATGGAATGACAAACTTACACACGAACATCTGCGAGATGCCATGAAACGGCCAAACTATATTGGGAAGACATTTCAAAGGTATGTGCTGGTATGAGTAGCACATCACTGCGCCACACTTTTGTGTGTGTGTGTGAGTGTGTGTGCATGCGTGCGTGTGTGAAAAAACCTATGACTAATACGCTAAATCTTTCTCACAGACTTTGTCGTATGACTTGTTTATATTCCACACACACACACGCATTTGTCAACGCCATCGTTATCAGACGAATCACACACCTTTTTCTCAGGATCACTTTAAGGGGGTGGGGGGGAGATAAACATCCCCAAGCGATTTGGACTAAATCCGAGTGATGGATTTACTCAGAGCCAAGCATTATCCAAGCATTATCCCTTGCCACTGATTTTGAACATTATCACTTGGCTCTGATTTATGTCATTAGTGCCTCACTGTGACGTCATTCATCAGGCTATACACACCTGTGGTGTCGTTTGATGGTTTCTGTGCTACGTTATTAAACCTCTCCAGAATAGAGTGATGCATGATGGGTCAAGGACAGGGTCCCTCCCCCTGGAAGCCATGTTGTGTGTCTCACAGGTGCTCACCTCAGATATTATCACCTGGTGCATGATGTGATACGTCACAAATGGTTTTGAATCCCCTTCAACGTCTTCAACGGTACTGCTAATGAGCCTTGCTGAATATTTCATTCTCCAAGTTATGAGACTGAGCTGAAGTGTAGATGTCATATCAAACGATATTGCACATCAATGCGGCATCTAATTGTGCGCGGTTATTGACGCGATGGGAGTTACTGTGTGGGTTTGTGTTTTGAAGGGTAGAAATGGGGAATGAGGGAGAGGGAGAGAGAGAGAGAGACAGAGAGAGAGAGAGAGAAAGGTTAAAGCTAAAAAAAGGAGGAGTCAGACAATGAAGTAGATATGACAAAAGTGAACGAAAAGGAAAAAATAGAGGGCCATCTGCCAGTGTGAGAAAACCAGAGGAGGTGAGAGAGAGAGAGAGAGAGAGAGAGAGAGAGAGAGAGAGAGAGAGAGAGAGAGAGGGAGAGAGAGAGAGGGAGAGAGAGGGAGGGAGGGAGGGATTGGGAGGGAGGGAGGGAGGGCGGAGGCAGGGAGTTGCAAGGAGATGGAGGAAGGGAGGGAGAGAGAGCAGCGCCGGGGTGCAAAAGACGCATTTCGAGAGAGAGAGAGATGGAGAGAGAGGGAGAGAGAGGGAGAGAGGAGGAGAGGAGGAGAGGACAGGCCTATGTGGTGCACAGCCAGGAACGAGAGCAGGGGGGATTTCTGCAAGTGCAAACACAAAAAAAAAAATCCACTTAATTTCTGCTAGCCGTAGCTTCTTGGCGGGGAGCAGCGGCCCAATCCCAGACTGGTGCGGCCGCGGGGATGTTGTGGAAGAGAAAGTTCCTCCTGGTACAAACACAAACCTGACGGCGCAGCACTTTTCAGCTGTTCCCCCTCTCCGCCGGGGAGAAGAGACTCCCAGATCACTAATGCATCTCCCTGACAGGCCGGGCTGGAAATAGGCGACGGTGACCCAAATAATCAGGCGTGGTTCTGACCCCCGGCGCCGAGGTGAGAGGAAGCGGGCGGTCAGGAGGAGCACGGGCATGAAAAACACTAAGTGGCTGAGTTCCTTTTTTACTCCTCCGTGTCGGGATTAGTGGGGGGATAAGTGCAGGTGGAACCCGAACAAGGTTTGGACTGTAATGTGACACCATGTCAGGGGTCGTCACCCCCCCCCACCGTGGTCGGGTTTCCAGCCCGCAGCGCTTGCGGTCGACTGGTTGTCGGTCCGCTACCTGACTGGTTCAGCGAGCGCTGAGCGCGTCTTCCTCGCGCTGACAGAAGTTCACACAGTCAGCGGAGGTTCTCGTGGGAGAGTGATGGTTAAGTTCAGCTGACTCGTTGACCCAGAGCCGCCCCTTCTGGCCTGCTCTCACCGCCCTGCCCTCCCCCCCCCTCGCTCTCTCTCCCTCTCTCTCTCTCCCCCACGCCCTCGCTCTATCTCTCTCCCTCCCTCTCTCCCTCTCTCTCTCTCTCTCTCCCTCTCCCCCTCTCTCTCTCTCTCCCTCCCCCTCTCTCTCTCCCTCCCCCTCTCTCTCTCTCTCCCCCCCTCTCTCTCTCTCTCCCCCCCTCCTTTCCCCTCTCTCTCTCTCTCTCTCTCTCTCCCCCTCCCTCCCCCTCTCTCCCTCTCCCGCCCCCCTCTCTCTCTGCCCCGCTGGCGACCCCTGCGTCCCCCCGTGGCCCCTGATGTTCAGCCTTCTGTGTGCTCCTGTCCTCCCTCCTTCACCCTCTGAAGGCCCTGGAGGTCAGAGCAGCAGCAGTGAGGGGTGAAAACGCACCTCTTGTTTTTTGGCCGGTTGGCTCAAGGGTTCTCAATGTGCCTTCTGGGCTGCTCGCCACGCTGTGTGATCCACCAAGTTCAGCTCGGAGACACACACTCACGGACACGCCCTCCCCTCTCTTCATCTCTCGCCGTGTCCTCCCTCATCTGTCTCTGCCTCCTTCAGAGGGCTTTGTGCGCAGCCATACATCAACCACCGTTTTCCATTTCAACACCGTATTGTGCACACTTTACATGTTACGTATATGTTTTATATATTTTGTACTTCTAGAATGTCTCTATTTTTATCTATTTTTGATTTTATATTCAAACCCTGTACAGATGTTTTCACTTTTTTCAAAAATTGAAGATGTACTTAGTATTTTTGTTCCTAATAGCGAACTACATGTACGTGAGCTCAGCTTGGCGCTAAAACTATTGGGGATTCTGATTCTGACGCGACACACCTTTCATATCGCCCAGCCCCAAGTGTGCCTCTGCAGACCAGACGCACACTAATCAAGAATACAACAACCACAACGATAACAACGACAACAACATGACCATTATTAATAACACAAAACAAAGCAACACAATGAGGGTACACTCTTTCATGGAATTACACGGCCTCACCATGCCCCTCGCATATGAAGACAGCCCACACAATACATTTAGATATTTACATATTCATATCTTAATGAATATGAAGGCGAATCATTCGATTTTTGGGCAGACCGTACTTTCTTACTCTCACTCCCAAACCAACCCACGCCTTGTCCAACCCCCCAACCCAACCTCACTCCCCCCCAGCCTCACTCCCCCTAGCCTCACCCCCCAGCCTCACTCCCCCTAGCCTCACCCCCCAGCCTCACTCCAGCCCGGCCTCACTCCCCCCCTAGCCTGACTCTCCCCCGAAGCCTCACTCCCCCTAGCCTCACTCTCCCCCCTAGCCTCACTCCCCCCTAGCCTCACTCTCCCCCCCCAGCCTCACTCCCACTAGCCTCACCCCCCGGCCTCACTCCCCCCAGCCTCACTCCCCCCCCAGCCTCACTCCCCCCCAGCCTCACTCCCCCCCAGTCTCACCCCCCCAAGCCTCACTCCCCCCAGCCTCACTCCCCCCCAGTCTCACTCCCCCCCCAAAGCCTCACTCCCCCCAGCCTCACTCCCCCCCAGTCTCACTCCCCCCCAGCCTCACTCCCCCCCAGCCTCACTCCCCCCAGCCTCACTCCCCCCCAGTCTCACTCCCCCCCAAAGCCTCACTCCCCCCAGCCTCACTCCCCCCAGCCTCTCTCCCCCTAGCCTCACTCCCCCCCAGCCTCACTCCCCCCAGCCTCTCTCCCCCTAGCCTCACTCCCCCCCAGCCTCACTCCCCCCCAGCCTCACTCGCCAAGTCTGTGTGTCCTCGGCACCCAGTCGGTCTGGAAGCTGGTCCCTGGAGACCCACCGTGGGTTGGGGGGGGGGGGGGGGGTATTGTGTGGTCCCACTGATCCGTGACGGGGGCCATATTGTGGCCCCGGCACGATGCCAGCGGCACAAAGGAGGCCGGAGCCGCACGCATTGTCTCACACTCCAAATAAAGAAGTTCCTTCACAAGGTCCCAACGCTGCCTTGAAATGTCACGGGCCAAGGAGGGAGGGGGAGGGAGGAGGGAGGGAGGGGGGGAGAGAGGTGAAGGGAGGTGGGGAGGGGTGAAGGGAGGTGGGGAGAGAGCAGGGGAGTGAGGTAGAGAGAGGGTAAGGGTCGGAGAGAGGGGGAGATAGGGGGTTGAAGAAGATGGGGAGTTAGAAGAGAGAGGGAGAGATATAGAGAAGGGGGGAGAGAGGGGAGAGAGGGGAGAGAGGGGAGAGAGGTGGGGAGGGGGGCAGAGTGGAGGGGGGAGAGGTCGGTGAAGAAGATGGAGAATTAGAAGAGAGAGGGAGAGATATAGAGAAGGAGGGAGAGAGAGGGGAGGAGAGAGGGGAGAGAGAGATAGAGAGAGAGAGAGAGAGAGAGAGAGAGAGTGAGAGAGAGAGAGAGAGAGAGAGAGAGAGAGAGAGAGAGAGAGAGAGAGAGATAGATGGGGAGAAAGAGAGATGGAGGAGGGAGAGAGAGGGGATAAGAGAGGGTGAAAGAGAGAGAGAGAGAGAGAGAGAGAGAGAGAGAGAGAGAGGCTGGTAGAGAGAGAGGGAGAGAGGGGGTGGGTAAGGTGGGTAATACTGAGAGCAGAGGGTGGAGTGTTGCTCATTAATGCACCAACACTTCAATTATTTGGATCCAAGTCCCAGAGGCAAAGATGCACAAGCTCTTGGCCATTTGCCTCTGCTCTTAAAAAGGGCTCTCTTCCACACACACTCACACACGCACACAAACACACACACACACACACACACACACACACACACACACGCACACACACACACACGCACACAAAACACACACACACACTCACACACACACACACACACACACACACACACACACACACCAGTTGGATGTATTTTCCTTGGAGATAAAGTAGGAACAGGAATGGTTTATGCCCTGAACGTGATCCATCCCGTATCAGACGTTTATCAAAGCACCAACATGGTGCATTTATTGCTGAATCTATTACCCCTTAGAGGCAACAGGAAAGGCTATGATTCCTTCTACATGCCATTATACAGAACACTGTAAGATCCCCGCAGGTGGGCCTTTTAGTAAGCAGTACTTTTCTGCTTGTGTACCGCTGGACAAGTTGTGAACACAGTAAGCTGGTCATTTGGTATTTTACCGTCACTGGCTGTTTACTTTACCGTCATTGTATAATTGCTCTCTATATATATATATATATATATATATATATAGATTTATTCATATATCTATATATATGAATATTTGGGACATAACACAGAGCGCTATAATTTAAATTCCTGATGCTCAATGCATAGAATTTGTTGATGTATGGCATGGTAGAAAAGTAAACACTTAGACTGTCATGGTATTTTGCTTGTCCACCAACAAAGGTAAATGGTAACGTTAGCTAATCAACGCTACCGTGCTGATTCTGCAGGGAAGCTCAACCTCCATTGATGAATACACTTTCATGTGTATTCTTACACAATGCAAAGGCAAACATGAGCCTATTTGATTGGCACACAAACACATCTGCTCCTCAATGCCATGTATGTGAATCCCCTTGTGAGTCACCTTCATAAAAATAAAGACTAAATAGTAGTAAATAGCAGTGAAGTACCCTGAAACAATTAAACTCCTAAAGTTCAGAGTGACTGTACGTAAATCATCAATCCTTTTTCGTCGTACCTATGAATAATATTTGCATTAACAGCTTTTCCAATGTGAAGCACTGCAGGTTGTTGAAATTTCATCGAGGACCAAAGATGAAGACCATTTACCTATAGTGATGCATTCGGATTACTTTCCAAAACCAACGTGGAACCATTTAACCACATCATCCATGACTGTTGACTCTGCTCTTCAGCACTGCTCGGGAATGCAGCTCTCACATACGTTTACACACTTGTTGCCGTCACTGAGTTTCATTTCCATTCCCATACAAGTTAATTAACAGCCGTGATGTTTGTGTCACACTAAGATCTGTCTCCATCTTCTTTGTGTAAACTGTGTATGTTTAGGCCCACTGGCCAAACTCGACTTTAGTGTTGTTTTTTTCCGAGCCTTAATAAGTGCCATTTACGTGCGTATGTTTTTGTATGGATGTGTGTTTGTTTGTGAGCTTGGCTTCCAGGGCCGTCTGGAGCTAGTGGTCGTAGTAGTTTGAGCAAACGTTGATCCTTGTTGACCGACCGGCTGTCTGTAGTGTGGGGGGGGGGGGGGGGGGGGGGCCGCGGTAGCCGGAGAAGGGGCTGTAGGGTGGGCTGGTGTTCGCTGCTGTAGGGGGGGGGGGGTTCTATGGGTCTGTGTTTGGCTTAGGGTCTCACCGCGGCTTGACCGGACCCTTCAGACACCCTGTCCAGCCTTCCAGTTTTAATGAAGAGCCCTAATCCTCGTTTTACCCACCAAGCCAAAGTGCACACGCCTCCACTTCCTGCGCGGCCTTCCGTCTCTGTCGCTCTGCCGCTAAACGGGCACGTATGAGCTGCCTTCTTCTTCTGTGGTGTCCTTGGCCGTCGACAATAAACGTCTGCTCATGGCTGAATTTTACCTGCCCATTCCCCCCCGATCTTTACATGCTGTCAATCATGCATCTTCGATCTCTGAAGTTTTCTTTTACCTTCAAAATATCTCACAATCTTGGTATTTCTCTCTCTCTCTCTCTCTCTCCCTCTCTCTCTCTCTCTCTCTCGCTCTCTCTCTCTGTGGGTCTCGCTGCGTTCTGCTGTCTCTCGCCCCTCTCTGTATTCCGCGGTAATGAGTTATTCTCTGCTCTAATCCTGTCTTTCAGCTGGAGGGCCATTCACAACACAGGCATCCATGGGGCCCATTCCAGCATTTAATTAAACATTCTTGGTGCCACCGTGTTGCCTTGTCCTCCCTGCAGACTCACGCATGCACACACATGTGCGTGCACGCACACATACACACACACACACACGCATACGCAAGCACACACACACACACACACATACATGCTCGAACACACACACACACGCGCATGCGGGCACACACACACAAACACACACACTTTCTCTCCATGTCTCTCTCTCTGTCTCATCCTTTCTGTATTTTTTCTTCTTCATGTCCTTTTTTGTCTTAGCTTCTTTAAACATACACCCACACACTAACAAACGCAAGCACACATGGACACACATATGCACACACATGAGCATGCATGCTCATGCACACACAGACCAACACACGCACGCTAACACCCAGAGACACAATCACCAAATAATCACAGGTTGACAGGTGCATACAAAACAGTTATCACGGTAAACCAAACAGGAAGAGGGTGTGGCCAGGGGTCAGGCTGCGTCTTAGCCAATCACAGTCCAGGAAGCGCCGGATTCCCAGTGTGACAAGCGTGTGTGTGTGTCTGTTGGAGTGTGTTATCGTCTACTTTGCACTAACACAGACGCCTTCATTATTCACACCGACGCCTTTATAACCGGCCAAAGAAAGGCTCATTTGAGGAGAGGTTTTTGGTGTGTGTGTCTGTGTGTGTTTATGTGTGTTTATGTGTGTGTGTGTATGTGTGTTTATGTGTGTATGTGTGTGTGTGTGTGCTTGAGAGAATGAGTGGGGTGAGGGTTGGGGGGAGAGGTGGGGGGTGAGGGTGCTGGCATTGTTTGCCTAATCCGCACTGACTGGGAAGTTGTACACTGTGCAAATAGTGCATATTTGAGCATCCCTGCAACCCAGTAAAGCCCCTTCTGGTCCCAGCGTTGAGATAAGGAATGGGCTTGGCTACATGGGGGGGACT
>NC_136942.1:8832783-8850283 GCF_949987615.1 Pollachius pollachius
CACACCCACACACACACACACACAGAAACACACACACACACACACACACACACACACACACGCTGGGCCATAGCCTCCACACACATTTTAAGAAAGAGTGAACCACACATTGAAACCCACTTTCTGCAGCCTCAGCACTATTGTTCAATGGAGTGAATAGAGGCTGGACCGCGGGCCGTCACGCTCCCATTATGCAGCGGGTTTCTACACTCAGGGTGTGTGTGTGTGTGTCTTTCTCTGCCTTTTAATATAAGTGTCCGTGTGTGTGTGTGTAAGTGTGTTTGGTGACTATTTGTATAAATGTGGGGACGTTTTTGTGTAAGTATTTGTGTAGGTGTGTATGCAAGTTTTTGTGTGTGTGTGTGGGCGTGTGTGTCAGTGTGTGTTTGTGAGTGTGCGTGCATGTGTGTTTGCGCGTGTGTGTGTATATGTGTGTGTGTGTGCGTTTGTGTGTGTGTATGTGAACCCTTGCATCTGTGTTTCTTTTGATTCTATACACAGTGTCAAAACAACAATTCTGGAGTGCAAACATGCTAATCAATAATATACAAAACTCCTTATTTATATATTTCATCATATGTAGTATAAGTGTTCGAGAAAGTGTTACCTGCAATGCTCTACAGACATATGAGATGAAAGATTTCCAAAGTAAAAGCCCCCAATGTTTTGACTCTTTGACCCTCTGGGTTTCCCCTATAGGTCAAATTACATGAAACATTTTTGTTTTCAGCTAGGATTGTGAATACATCTCAACATCTTTAGTCAATAGCATAACAATTATATTTATTATAATATATAGTATTAATATATAGTGCATTAAATCATGCATTATATTGTGCATTAGTGTATTATAGAGTGTTTTATATAGTGCATTATATTATGTGTTATATAGTGTATTATATAATGTATTATATATTGCATTATACAGTGCATCAGTAAATTATATAGTGCATTATATTGTTGCACTATTTAATGCATTATATGATAATGCATTAAATTGTGCATCATAAAGTGCATTATATTTTGCATTATATTGTGCATTATATAATGCATTAAATTGTGAATCATGAAGGTCATTGTACTGTGCATTATGTTCTCTATATAATTCTCAAACTCTTCAGTTCCCTCTCATACTTGTACACGATGCTCAAGCTCTACTGCTCAGCTCGGCTGGGAGATGTTGGAGGTAGCAGATGAAAAACAGCTCTCAGGGTTTCCTGCCCTGATCGTTTAGTCACTGTACTCAACTTCCTGCATCACCCTTTCAGTGTCTGTTACTGTATTTGGTGCAGTCTTTGAGTTTGAGTCTTCTCATTTCCAAACATGGTTTGTGTACGTATGAGAAGGGAAGCCTTTCAAGTATTGTGTTTCTCGGTATGTAAACTTATTTTTTCAAAGATTTTTTCAAATCTTTCATATATTTTATTTCATGTCCTTATATACATATGTTTATTCTCTCTCTCTGTCTCTCTGTCTCTCTCTCTCTCTCTCTCTCTCTCTCTCTCTCACACACACACACACTCCTTCTCTCTACATAAATCTCTCTCCCTCTCTCAACAAACTCTATCTTCTATCTATAGATACGGAGCTCTCTCTCTGTCAATTCAGTATATACAGTACATATACATGCATATATATATCTCTATATATAGTATACACACTTTTCTCTCTATGTCTCTATCTATCGATCAATTTCTCTCTCTCTCTCTCTCTCTCTCTCTCTCTCTCTCTCTCTCTCTCTCTCTCTCTATATATATATATATATATATATATATATATAAATATATATATATAAATTCACACTCCTCTATATATATCTAGATATATCTCCATACACACTCTCCATGCTCTCCCTCTCCATAGATCTGTGTCATCACCTGGGCTGGCGACGTGCAGCTGCAGCAGACAGTAACAGGCATGACCAGCCAGTCGGTTGAGGGTGGGGCCAGCCCTCTCCTCCTCGTCTCTCACAAAAGCCGGTGCCTCCAGTCACGGACAGAAAGGAACCCGCTTTTGTTTGCACATAACGGATGCTGCCTTTTCACTTTGGCTGTCGATCTGGCCTCAGCTCATCTCATCTTTCCCTTTCTTGTCCCCCGTGCGCGGCACAAAGGGCCCGTATGAATGTTTGATTTAATCCCCTTTATTGTGTCGACGCCCAATAAACTCTCCCGCTCAAAGAGGCCCTTACAGTTGAGTTCACCTATCACAAAAGTCCCCGGCTCCCTTTGATGCACCACCAACCTTAAAGGCTTCCACCTCATCCATCTTTTCTGCTCCCCACTTCCCTCCAGATGTGCGTTTGTTCCTTTTCAAGCCCTCGGCTCTTTGCCTCTTTTCTCCTGCCAAGCTCCCGCTCAACTCGCTCCCCTCGCTCCGCTCAGCTCACCTGGGCCACCGTGTTCCGCTTTACTGAGCACCGCACTGACAGCGCTCCTTAGGGGCCCACACCGGGGCCCATGGATCCCCCCCCCCCCCATCCCGCCCCCCAAGAAGGCGTGTCCCCCGATGCGGTGGGGAGGGTCCCGGTGCAGCCCCTTCTGACAGCACACAACACAGAGTCTGCTGGTGACCCGGGGGGCCGCGCAGGGGACAGACTATACCTCCGTAGAGGGGTTCCCCTCCCTGGGTCCTCCCCCCTCGGCCCGGGCCCTTGTTCCCCGGGAGGAGGGGGTGTGTTTGGGGGAGAGGCCAGCCGAGGAGAGGCGAGGCGGGGGACAAAGGAGGCTGCTCTGGGCTGTGCTGTTCTGCATGGTAGCGGCCGTATTCTTCGCTCTGCCCCTTTGTCTCCTCTGGGCGGACCGCCTTTGTAGGGCTGTGATGGGGGGCTTGTGAGGGGGTGATATGATGGATGGAGCCCAGGGGCCCTGCGGGCCGGGGGGGCGGGGGGGGGGGCTTTGGGGGCGTGGGTGATGGGGATGGAAGGGTCCTGAGTCGTGCTCCTTCTCTGGGTGGAACGTGCGAGGCGTGGGGTGCACTGACCGATGGGGGCCAGGCACCGTGGTGGCTGCGTTTGGAGTGTGTGTGTGTGTGTGAGTGTGTGTGTGTGTGTGTGTGTGTGTGTGGGGGGGGGGGGTGTGTGTGTGTGTGTGTGTGTGCATGTGTGTGTGGTGTGTGTCCCTATCTGTGTCCATATATGTGTGTGCATGGGGAGATGGGTGAATGGGCGAGCATTAGGGTGTTTGTGTGTGTGTGTATGTGTGTGTGTGTGTGTGTGTCTGTGTGTGTGTTTGTGTGTGTGCATGTGTGTGTGTGTGTGTGTGTGTGTGTGTGTGCATGTGTGTATGGCTAAGGCTGTGTGTCTGTGTGTGTGGGTGTGTGGTTGAGTGCGTATGTGCCTGCGTGCATGTGTGTGTGGTTACATGCATACGTGTATGCGTGTGTGCTTGTAGGTGCCTTTCTGCGTGTGTTTGTGTGTGTGTGATTGCGTGTGTGTGTGTGTGTGTGTGTGTATGGGTGTGTGTGTGAGGAGTCTGCTGAGTATGGGGAATAGTTGTGTGTCTGGAGAGAGGAATGGTGCTAACGCGCTGTGTGGCTTCTCCCCTGATGGTTCCTGTTCCAAAAACACACGCCACAAGCAAACCTGTTCCCGCCTAACAAATCTCTCCGGCGGGAAGAGATCTTTACTCATTTTCACTTCATAGTTTTGTAGTTTTTCTAATCCTATATTTAGCTCCCAGACACACATTCAGGTAGTCCCTTGTTTGCAACGGTGCTTAGAAACATCAGAAACATAAAGCATAAAATTTGTTATCATGGAACTTAATAAATCCTCTTCACTTTAAAGCTTCAGTTACTCATAATGAAACTAATTAATTTATCAGGGTTAGGGTTAACGCAACCCTAACCGTAACACTAACCATAACCGTAACACTAACAATAACTGGGGTTAAGGTTATTCAAAAATCAAACCCTAACCCTAACTAGGATTAAGGTAACCCTAAACCTAACCCTAGAAGATGATAAAACGGATAAACGAGATGTAGTGAGAGTTAAAAAAAAGAGCATCTCCATGACAATGCTCCCTAAAGAGACAGCTGAAGACTCAGTGGCCAAGTTCCAGGGAACCATTTGAATCACTCTCCCTCATCATTACCTTGTTTACTGCACTGTACTGATAATCAATATTTCACTTGGTTTAACACCTTCCTATAATGCCTTAAACTGCTCTGGTGATGTAGAGGATTGAATTGAACTGACTTGAATGAATCAAAATGAATCAAAGTTAGAGAATGAAATGATGAGGGAGAGAAATAGAAAAACAGAAAGGAATAGGTTAAAGGAATATTTTACTGAAAACATCTGCATATATATATATATATATATATATATATTTATATGGTTATATATTTATGCATGTCCACGCACATATTCACGTGTGTTTACATGCGTGTTTGCATGTGTGTGTGTGTGCGAGTATGTGTGTGTGTGTGAGGCCTGGACCATGAGACTGTATGTAGGGCCCGGGGCTCTGGGGCCGTAATGACAGATGTGCTGAGGGAGGAGACAGGATGTGGTAATATTTTATCACTGACAGTATAGAACCAGGCCTCTGCAATAATCATTAGCACCACTCACCTCCAACCACCATCCTCGTGGCCACACACACTCCAGCGTGACGTCAAACACACACGCATACTTGCATACGCAAACGCAATGTGTGTGCAATGGCACAAACGCACACACAGGCACACACGCGCACACACACGCACGCACGCACGCACGCACGCACGCACGCACGCATGCACGCACACACACACACACACACACACACGCACGCACACACACACACACACCCACACACACACACACACACACACACTCCTTAACCAATACATCCTCATCACCTTTATCAGCAATGTGAATCCTGGTTTTCCCAAGGGAGAAGTGTTAAGTATCTTCGTATGCATTCCTTATAGGGCACCTTGCACTGGGGAATGTCCTCAAACCACATCAATAGCTTCCCATCCTCTCCCTAGCCTCGAGGAATGTAAGACATCCCTAATCCTCATTAGATCACTGCAAAGTGTGACAGGTGACCATCTAATGGGATTTCAAATGTACATTTATACTAGAAATTAGGAGCTTTGGAGAGTAATTCTACAACTGTTGTGCTTGCTGTCTCACTGGCTGGATGTGCATGTCATTGTGGTTTCTTATGAAGTCCATAAATGGGTGGTGCTACTGGTTGTAACTTTAACCTGAAAGGAAGACTAGCGGACTGGTGACAACTCAACATAAAGCAGCTGGGCTGGTCTGAAGACAACGTGAGGCCCAGCTCAATGGGAGTCCATAATGACCATAGCACACTTTCCCTTTCTGGGCCCAAATTGGTGTGGAATCTGAGCTGCCTCGCAGGTGCTAGGGGAACCACACCAGCGGCTCGCTGAATGGCCTTTTAATGGCAGGGATCAGTTGTTGTGCCTATTTCCCTGTGAAAGGCCTGCAGTCGCCTTCAATGGTTGTTTAAGATGCCTCGCATTTTTCGGATGTCACCGAGCCGTTGTTGCTGTTGTTGTCGTTGTTGTTGTCCCCGCGGACAAAGCGAAAGTTTAAAGCCCACCCTACTGCTACTGTAGTCTATTAGGCCCACCAGGGGGGGCTTTGTGTAAAATTAGACCACCTGCTGATTGACAGCTGACCCCCCCCCCCCCCCCCCCACACACACACACACATCCTACAACACACTTTCTCTGTCCGTTTGGACAGGATCCAGGTCTCCCCTGAGTCCCCTGCCACACGTTGTTCAGGCGCTATCTGTGATCCGTCTTAAGGGGTATGAGTCATGAATATGATGAGGGACGGCCGCGTCTGTTTGAATGTCACGCGGTCGTAAAGCCAAGCCACTCAGTTGGATTGTGATCTGGATGTTTTAGATGTTGCGCTTTAATTTGATCTTACTGTCACTGAATGATTGTTATTGTATTTATCAATTTTGTTTGTGCAAATCTGTTATGTTTTTCCTGTTTGATGGGTTTTATGTTTTATGTTATGCTTTATGTTATGTTTTTCCTGTTTCATGAGTTATATGTTCATGTCATGTGTTATGCGTTATCTGTTATGAGTTATTTTTCCCTGTTTGATGGGTTTTATGATCTATGTTGTGTTCTGTCGTTTCTATATTTTCGGTTACGTGTTAGGTGATTGTGAAACAGGTTATGTGTTCTGTGTTCGGTGTTACTTGATATGGGTTATGTGATATGGGTAATGTGATAAAGGTTTTGTGATATGGGTAATGTTATATGGGTTATGTGATATGGCAAATGTGATATGGGTTATGAGTTCCGTTGTTCAAAATGATGGGCGATGTGTTTTGTGATTGTGTATCAGTTATGTTCTGACCCAGGAAGACGTTAGCTGATTGTCACCTTCCTTTAATAATCAAATAAACAAACGAGTCACTGATAAAAAAAAGAGCCTCACAATAACAACACCAGTTGACCAATAACCAGTCGTGAAAAACCAACACAGCATCGGAGCAGCCAGCCAGCGGCGGTGAAACCAGCGCAGCGGTCCGTGCGTGTCCATAGCGATGGTTCCTCTGGGTGTCTGACAAGCCGGCGGCCCCAGCATAAGCTGACAGGCTGGTGGCTGTCACCCCATGCCCAGAGAGAGACATCCTCTCTAGGCTGGGACAAAGGTGCGGGGTCCTTGGGGGATTACCCATTAGCATGCTGGTCTGTGTGTTTAACTCTGGCCTGAATGGAGCGGACAAGAGCCACCACCCCGGCCCATTCTTAGGCAGGGAAGTGTTACTGTTTCAGCTGCTAATGCTGCTGTGTGACTGATGCATATGCATGCATACGTATGAGCGGGCCGCCAGTTCCTATCGGAATGCAGCGGCCCCCAGTCCCGGTACACCTCCCCCCCCCCCAGAGGAAGCCAACCGGGCGCAAATATGAAAATGAATCGATTGAATAAAAACAAAATGAACCAAATGAGATAAGACAGAGAAAGAGGGGCTGGTGAACGAAGCCTCTTTCTTGGGCTGATCCTAACAATGCACCCAGACCTTTACCAGCTATCAGACTGTGACAGCCAGTGGCTGCGGCTCCCAGAACAAACATGAGCTGCTTGTATTGTCAGTCTGGACACCGATTAGAATGGGTCAGATTAGGTAGATTAGGTCGATTGGCCCTGGAAGATGTGGAGCCGAATAGGCAGGAGGAGGAGAGCGATGAATGAATGGGAGTCGTTGTGATTGAGAGAGAGAGAGAGAGAGAGAGAAAGAGAGAGAGAGAAAAAGAAAAATACATTAAAAGAACAACAGAGGTTAAGTTCTATATGAGTAATGGGTGGTTGTTGGTTTGGTTCTTCGCAGAGCACGTTGTGTATTGCTCTGTGTGTGTTTGTGAGCATGTGTTTGCCGATTAGCTGAGCTATTGTTTGTATTTGTTGTTTGCCTTATGTCTGTGTGTTTGTGTTGTGATAATCGTGTGTGCGTGTGTTTGTGTGTGTTTGTTCATGTGTGTTTTTATGTTGTTTTTCTTGTGTCTGTGTTTTGATATCCATGTTTGTGTGTATACTTTTGATTATCCATTTTTTTGTGTTTGTTTTGATATCTGTGTGTGTGTGAGTGTGCGCCTGTGTTGTGATATTTCAGTGTGTGGGCGTGCGTTTGTGTGTGTGTATGTGTGCATGTGTGTTGATATATGTGTGTGTGTGTGTGCTTTTCTGTTCTGATTTATGTGTGTGCGCGTGGGTGCTTGTGTGTGTTTATGTGTTTAGAAATTTGTGTGTGTGTGTATTGATATTTGTGTGTGTGCGTGTGTGCCACGACTAGCTGGGTGGAGGCTGATAAAGCCCAAAAGCAGATCAGTGTGTGTGTGGACCCCTGAGCCCCCCAGATTCCCACCGTGCTCACGGACACAGGGTTCCAGCGCACGTGCGACGCAGCCAGCTGTTCCATTTTGCTAGTGACCCCCCCTCCCAACCCACTGAGCCTCACCCTAAACCCCCCCCCCCCCCCCCCTTTTCTCTCTCTCTCTCTCTTTCTCTCTCTCTGAGGGCCTGCTCTTCATCTGATAAGGGGCCCACTCTGGCCCAACGCCCCCAGTACCATCGCCCTCCAACCCCACCCACCACCTTCCAGCCTCAACCCACCACCCACCACCCTCAACACTTTCATGGTTCTATGGTTCCATGGTTCTATGGTTCTATGCAACTATGGTTACACGGTTCTATGGTAGCATGGTAACAAGGTAACATGGTTCTATGGTTGCTTTGACAGTGAGGAAGGGGAGATGGAGAATGAGAGAGAGAGAGAGAGACAGAGAGAGAGAGAGAGGGAGAGAGAGAGAGGGAGGGAGAGAGAGAGAGAGAGAGAGAGAGAGACAGAGAGAGAGAGACAGAGAGAGAGAGAGAGAGAGAGAGAGAGAGAGAGACGGAGAGACTCCAATCATTTCCATACGCCACGGTGCTGAATGAAAATACTGTCTCTGTGTGCCCCTGAACCTGTTTAGCGTTCACTAATTAACTATCAATCATCCACCAAACATTACAAGAAACAATTAAAAAAACAAGTCGAGACATTCTCTCCCCGAAGGAAAGCGCTGGAGGGGCCGCTCTGGGGAAGCCAGTCCCCCGGTCTTTTCGGAAGACTCATTTGTTTCCCATGTTTTACATATGAGGAGGACATTAATGCATGACGCTACCGAGGAGCCAATGAGCTCATCCCTCCACCGCCATATAATGCTCCAGATAAAGACGTAAAGCCTCTTTATCTTGTACTCTGCCCACCAGCTATGGGCTGTGTGGTAACACAGCCCATAGCCCCCCCCCAGCTCTCTATCCTCTGTCAGCATGCCAACCGTGGTGGTGTCTGTTTTCCCCAAGCACCTCCACCACAAGAGGCCCTTGTTATAACCACACACACACACACACACACACACACACACATGCATGCACACACACACGCAAACATACACACAGCCGAGCAGTCCTTATCACTCACTCCCACTCTGGAGAGAGAGAGGAGAGTGAATGAGAGCGATGGAGAGAGACTGAGCGCCAGAGATGAAAGAGGAAAAGAGAGACTGTAGAGAAAGAAGTGAGCAAGGATAGAGAGAAGCAGGAGACTAGCACATTAATTAGCACGTTTTCCCGATGAACCACTTGGACACTAACTAACACAGGACTCAATTAAAGTGCAGCTATTCACATGAAATAAAGGTCCAACAAGACATTTGTTGGACAATGTTGAACAAGAATATGGTGGACTGTAGAAACCAATTTGATTCGCTTTTTGAAGTGTAGATGGACTGACCACAGTTACCACGGAGTGACTGGGCCGAGCTCAGAGGGCTCTGTATATGAGGTTATTTTATGGAAAAAGTTCACGAGAGAGAGAGAGAGCATGGGAGACAGAGAAAGAGAGAGAGAGAAAGAGGGGGAGAGAGAGAGGGGGAGAGAGAGAGAGAGAGAGAGAGCGAGACAGATAGCAGGGACAAAGTCAGAGAGCAAGAGACATGATGAATGGGAAGAGATAAAGAGCGAGTCAGAGAAAGAGCAAGAGACAGAACAAGAGAGGCGGATAAAGAGAGAAAGCGAGAGAGGGACAGAGAGAGAGGAAGAGACCCAGAAAGAGAAAGAGGCACAAAGAGGGAGAGAGAGAGAACGATGGAGATGGAGTGAGAGTGAGCGATAGAGAGACACACAGCGAGAGTGAGAGAGCGTAAACAGGGGACCAGAGACAGAAAGCGTGCAAGCTTTTAATTATAGCGTGTGTGCTTAGGACCTTGGCTGAGTCAACAGGGGCCCCCAGCGTGGCTGCTGCTAAAGACAGAGAGGGGGGGGCCTCAGCGATGAAGGAGAGCTGTATTAGAGCAGAGTAACAATAGACAAGCATATCGGCCTGTCAGACATGATGTACCGCCTTCTCATGTTATCTGATGAACCCTAATCGGGATGGGAAATTGAGGTGCACGGGGAACAGAGGATGGGAGATACAGGCTCCGAGGGCGGTGTGGCAAATTAAAAACAGAAAACGAGCCAAGGGAGGAGGAGGAGGAGGAGGAGGAGGAGGAGGAGGAGAGAAAGGTGTGTGTGGGGGGGGAGAAGGATGGGAGAGGAAGGACGAGCAGAATGAGGAGGAGAACAAGGAGGAGGAGGAGGGGTAGGAGGTGGATGATGAGGAGGAGGATAAGGAGGGGGAGGGGCAAGAGGTGGAGGAGGAGGTGAGGGAGAAGCAGGAGGAGAAGGAGGAGGAGGGAGTAGATAAAAAAAAAGAGCATGTAATTATTCATGTGCCCACAACAACCAGTCGTGATTTGGGAGATAGTCACCATGGCTGCTGGGAAGGCCCATGGGAAGAAAACATGATATCGTCATTGAAATATAAATATAGTGACAGTTCACTTACAGAGAGAGGACTGCAGGTTTAAATCTGCAGGTTTAATGAAGGTCGACCACAGCCTCTTCTCCTTAATCCTACACACTTCTTCTGTCTGTTAGACGGAGTTGACTTCAAGAGAGGAGACACATGCAAGGTGCCATTGTACCATTATAAAACACCTTGAAACTATAGGTTAACCTCTGGCAAGGAGAGCGAGGGTAAGAGAGAGGGGGAGAGAAAGAGAGAGAGAGAGAGAGGGAGCGAGAGAGGGAGAGATACGTTTTATTTTCATTCTCATGTAGGCCTTTATGATATATAATGATATATAAAACATATATAATAAATGTTTTTAATTAATGTTTATAGTTTTTCTTATTTACTCGATCAGACATAGTCTTTTAATTTCAAAGTGGATCAATCAGAATTATTATTTTTTTTATGAATAGTTATTTTTACCGTTGCTTTCTTACACTTCTGAACACCAAATAGTGAACGGTGATTGGTCGTTGAGCTACCGCTTTGTAAACATAAAGAGGCCCACTACGAGGAGTCCAACAGCATCCCAAATAAAGGCTGGATCAGACCTAGCTGACCGATAGAGAAGGAGCGCCCTCTGCTGGTGCAAAAGCGGAGCACCACGTTCAAACGTTATAAATCGGTCAGTTAACTGATGTGGACGCATTTGTACAAGAGACAATATAATAGAAAGAAAAACGTATATATTTTATTACTTTAAAAAGATCATGGAAAGAGTACACTGAACAGGGATAAACTTCCTATATTACTTTCGAAGTACAAAGTGCACAGGGTTAACAACTGCTAAATGTTTTCATACACAGTGGATCTTGTGAATTCCAAAAAAATCGGAAAAACCGGGCAGACGTTTTGTCCTGAGTTTACTTATCCGGTTATATGGGGTATTACTATGATACAATTGTAATACAACAATAGGCATCGATGTTACACTTTTCAATAGCTTTTAAAAGTTTACCATTCAACCTGGGGAACAAAGGCTGATTAATTATGATTATCTTTGGTTTAATATATATATATATATATATATATATATATTTTGGTGCCAGAATTACATTGGTTGGCAAAGGCACAAAGAAAATACATCAGCGGTCAGTTCCCTTAGGCTCGTCTCTCCCCATGGGAACAAGGTGAGGGGAATCCTAAGGAGAAATAATTACATTTACGTATTACGTATATTTATGCATATCAATCCTTCAGAAGGGGTTTCAGTTAATATTCACGCAGGAGTTAGTTTTCCTAAAGGAGAAGACTCAGTATGTTATATAGATAATGTAAAAGTTGAGGTTTTGTTTTATGGTGAATTGTGGTTAAAATGATTGCGCAACCATTGCCCAGAGGATTAATTAAATGCTCTGTATTAACTGAATGTACAAGAGTTATACCACTCAACGGTGTATAGACGGCCCAAAATTCCTCCTGCTTTCTTCAACATATTTATAATGCTTCTTTCTTTGACACACAGGAATGACTTTTAAAACTGGCTCCTGGACACAAATACACAAATAGATGGATTCATGGTCATTATTAGTCTGTACAACTTTAACATCTGGTCCTATGCTCACATATCTTCAAACCAATAAGCTTCTACCACACTTCAATATTGTTTAATAAAGGAAGTGATAAAAATAATATTTTTATCTTCTGAGAAACGCTTCACAGCAACAGCTGCTCAACATAACACAAAGTCAGGCCGACACAGATACAGCACTTATATTCATGTTCTACAGTGTAACCATTTCAGTCGACTAAGGCAAATATATACATAACCTTCCTTATCTACAAACATCGAACGGTTCATCCGGACAACCTTAGTTCGGATATCTGCGGCCCGCGGCCAACAGCTTATACCAGATAATAAAGTGAGCATCTTCTTCATTTTAGATAATCACACACTTAAAAAACATAGCTATAGTTTCGTCTTCAATTGAAACGAGGGATTAGGAAACAATCCTTAATTCCACGACTTGAAATGCTTGGGACGCTTGACATTTTTATGACAAGACTCGATATTAGCGTTATTACATCAATGTACGTTTAAAGCCGGCTGACCGTGATTAATAGCATCCGAGGACCCTATAGCGTCACCATGAATTTTTTTATCTCCAGGATTATCTCCATACTGGTTTGGAAATGCAGGTGCTGGTTACTTTGTTATTGATAAAGTAAGCCTCACAAAACAACACAGAGAACTATAAGGATGAGCTTGAGACAGTACGGGTGTAACTCCTCTGTCGTTCAGTCAAAACACCACCAGAGGGCAGCAACACACAAAACATGACTCCCGTCCGCAGTCACTGAGGCGGTACCTGGGCAAAACCCGTGAAGTGTTCTGTCCCTGCGACCCGATTGGATGACGGGACACCCCGGCCCGCCCCCTTGCACACAGCATGACACCGGTGCACTTATTCAAAAGGCGGGTAACTCTCCGATTTTCTGCCCGTCCGACAGTATCTAGACGGAGAGCAATAAACATGGGAAACCGCTACAACCGGCCCGGCCCTTCGGGGGAGCCCCCATCAGGGGGAGGACCAGGGGGGAGGGTCCTTGGTGGGGAGGGAGCAGAGAGGGGTTCACTGGGCAGGAGGTGGTCCCGGTACTCAGGCAGCTCCCCGTCTGAAGGCAGGTCTCCGCCCTCAAGGTAGGGGGGAGGTGGTAGGTCGAACCACGGGGGCCGGCTGGGGGGGAACAAAAACAGAAAGGGGATTCAGTCGTAATATAAAGTATACAGTGGGTTTATGTTTATTTTTAAGTCAGATTTTTTTTTTAACAAGGCAGAGCAAAAAGGCCCTCCATATTTTGCAAAACAAGTATAAACATAGTGCTTTCGTTGTGCTACTCTAGTACCATGCAATCTTCTACAAATCGGGACCCTGTAGTTTTGAATTTACATATTTTAGAAGATATGACCAAAAAAATAACATGAGGGGAAATTAAAATGCTGAAAATAGCTTTCTGCAGGATTCTGCTGTGGATTTCTTGAAAAACTGTCTTGGGAATGAAGTGCTGGGCATGCTCGTTTAAAGTGGAGGAACTTGGCAACAAGTCATAACCGCCGCTGACAGTGATAAACATGCTACCCTAAACACTTCAGAAGGGTGAGCTACTACGGCTAATCCCTTTTGTACAAACCCTTAATCCGCTAACTAACCTTTAGTCCACTCAAATACATTTGATCATAATCAAAGTATAAATGTAATAATTCATATGGAAGACACAAAGCTAAAGTGCAGCCGACTATTATGGCGGTTGCATGGCGGGGGGTCAAGGCTAATGCACGATGAAAGCTTTGGGACCGACATCAGAGCTGCTGTCTCACTGAGAATCTCACTCACTGAGTCTCTCACTCACTCATGCCACAGTCAGCCGCTCCCTACATCCCCCCAAATGAATGTTGACATGTCTTTAAGCGAAGGTCTACAGTCTACACAGATCCAGTTTTAAAACTTAACATCCTTTTTCTGGCTATTTACTTCTGCTGGCCGAATTTCTGTTTAACACGCTTACAGAACACGATGCAGAAGAACGTGTAGAGAACGTCCAGCCAGAGCTGAGCTCATAGGCCCCCAGACTTTAAACCTTTAACCTAAAGACTAAAGACTAGAGACTTTAGACCTTTAACCTAAAGACTAAAGACTAGAGACTGTTAACAAAAAATTAATTACTAAAGACTGCAGACCTTCAACCTAACGACTGATGAAGAAAGGCTAAAGACTTTTAACATAAAGAAAGACTAAAGACTAAGAAAAGACTAATAATAAGACTAAAGACTAAGACTAAAGACTAAAGACAAAGACTGAAGACTAAAGACCAAGACCAAAGACCAAAAACCAAAGACTAAGACTAAAGACGAAAGGTGGTGCGAGACTAACGACTAAGAATAAGACTAAAGACTAAGACTAAAGACTAAAGACTAAGACTAAAGACTACGACTGAAGACTGAAGACTAAAGACTAAAGACTAAAGACTAAAGACTGAAGACTAAAGACTAAAGACTAAAGACTAAAGACTAAAGACTAAAGACTAAAGACTTAAGACTTAAGACTAAAGACTAAAGACTAAAGACCAAAGACTAAAGACTAAGACTAAAGACTTTGAACAGAAAGACTAAAGACTTAAGACCCTTAACCTAATGACTGAAGATGAACAATTTTAACATAAAGACAAAAGACTTAAGACCTTTAACCTGAAGTCTGAACGGTGACCTACCTGACGTCCAACACCGCCTGGGAGTACGACGGAGGAGAGTCCAGCGAGGCCCGGGAGGGATACAGGGCCCCGGAAAGCAGCTGCAGTCCCTGGGCCGGGGCCTGCGTGAAGCGGGCTGCCCCACTAGGCGAGCGGGGGGTCTGGGCCGGGCCTCCTGGGCCTCCGGGGCCGACGTGCCCCCGGTCCAGGATCACCAGTCGGGACAGCAGCAGGGGCTGGTGGTGGTGGTGGTGGTGGTGGTGATGCGAGCCGCTCCGCCCGCCGCGGGGCAGCAGCACGCTCCTCTTCCGCTGGTGGTGCAGCACCAGGGCCAACAGCGCCACCACCAGGACGAAGATGACCGCACTACCGATCACGGCGTAGGTGATGCTGGGATAGTAGCGCAGGCGGTAGTCCAGGGTCACAAAGTCCTGTCCAGGGGCTTCTGGAGCCCATAGGGGAGGAGGTGGAGGGGGGGAGGACATGGGAGAGAGAGAGAGAGAGAGAGAGAGAGTTGACCACCAGGTAAGCACAGAGATGAACAATACACGTGACAAGAGATGGGATTAGAAGACAGTGTAGAATCAAACATCTGAGAAGGATGTTATTAGCTAGTTTGAAACACTGGTTGGACCAGGCCAGTCATCTAGGGAGCTGAGGCCTGCGGTGCCACAGCCTGGTGTCTGTGTGGGTCTGCTCCACACACACATCCACTACACTCTCTACACTAGAACAACTAGCACAGGGGGAGGGTGTGTGTGTGTGTGTGTGTGTGTGTGTGTGTGTGTGTGTGTGTGTGTGTGTGTGTGTGTTTGTGTGTGTGTGTGTGTATGTCTTTGTGGCCTGGGGGTAGCTGCTCTTACTGTTTTTATCAGTGTGTGTGTATGTGTGTGTTGAAGCCCCTCTGTAGTTATAAGTGTGTGTGTGTGTGTGTGTGTGTGTGTGTGTGTGTGTGTGTGTCCGTGAGTGTGTTGAAGCCCATCTTTATCTACCAGTGTGTGTGTGCGTAGTTATAAGTGTGTGTGGGTGTGTGTTTGTGAGTGTGTGTGTGTGTGTGTGTGCGTATGTGTTAAAGCCCCTCGGTATCAACCGGTGTGATTGTGTGTGTGTGCATGTGTGTGTGTGTGTGTGTGTGTGTTTGTGTGTGTGTGTGTGTGTATGTCTTTGTGGCCTGGGGGTAGCTGCTCTTACTGTTTTTATCAGTGTGTGTGTATGTGTGTGTTGAAGCCCCTCTGTAGTAATAAGTGTGTGTGTGTGTGTGTGTGTGTGTGTGTGTGTGTGTGTGTGTGTGTATGTGTGTCCGTGAGTGTGTTGAAGCCCATCTTTATCTACCAGTGTGTGCGTGCGTAGTTATAAGTGTGTGTGTGTGTGTGTGTTTGTGTGTGTGTGTGTGTGTGTGTGTTTGCGTATGTGTTAAAGCCCCTCGGTATCAACCGGTGTGATTGTGTGTGTGTGCATGTGTGTGTGTGTGTGTGTGTGTGTGTGTGTGTGTGTGCATGTATGTGTGTGTACCAGCGGGCAGCCACCAGCCCCCTGCCTTAATTAACTCTAATTAACTTCAGCTGCCGGAGCCAGGGCGCCCGGCCCTAGCCAATAGCAACAGGCCGCGCTCCTCCCCTGTCATCACAAATTGGCGGCCCTTCCCATTCAGCGACCCCACCGGGGGAAGACCAGAACAAAGAGGGACCGTTTCCATAATTACCAGAACAAAAACACCCGGGCGAGCGTTCCCTGACACCGGCGCGTCCGCCTGCCCGTCAGGTCTCAGGGCGACCCACGCACATAGCTCTGGCGACCCGCGCATGAAAGGGAATCCATAATAGTACCGGGCGCCGACAATGAGCGGTTAGTCACTACCACGATCTATGCAGGAACCCTGAGCGGCCGCTGAACATCACACGGCGGCGCAGAGAGAGGCTAACTCCGAGACTAAACCCTAACGCCAAAACGAAACCCGAAAGCCAAAACAGGACCCTCATGCCAAAACCAAACACCAACACCAAGACCAAACCTTACACTGAAACTAAACCCCAACACCAAGACCAAACCTTAAAGCTTAGACTAAACCCTAACAGCAAGTTCAAACCCTAACGCTAGAACCAAACCCTAACGCCAAGAATAAACCCTAACGCGAGAACCAAACCCTAACGCCTAAACCAAACCCTAACGCCAAAACCAAACCCTAACAATAAAACCAAAACCTAGAACCAACGCCTAACTATAAAACCAAACTCTAGAACCAAACCCGAACAATAAAACCAAACCCTAGAACCAATGCCTAACAATAAAACCAAACTGTAGAACCAAACCCTAACGCTATAACCAAACCCTAACAACAACAATAGACCCTTACGCTAAGAAAAAAACCTAACACTAAAACCAAACCCTAACACCAAACCTAAACGCCAATACCAAACCCTAAAGCCAAGACCAGCCCCTAACGCTAAGACCAAACCCTCTCTACATCATTTCCCAATTATTATTTTTCGCCATCAAAAAACATATTTTTAATTCTCTCTCCCTCATTTTGTCCTTTTTGTTATTTTTTATTCCTTAATGTTCTTGTTCTCTCTTGATTTCTTCATATTGTTTCATTTTTAATTTCATATTTTTTTCTGCTCCATCTGTTTTCTGTTTATCTTTCATGACTTTCTTGTTCTCTTCAACTGGAAACCAACGTTAAGCTTGGAACCAAACCCCCAAACCCGAGCCCCAAAACCAAAACCCTAACCCCAGGGTCAGGCTCCCAAACATGAGGTCGTGGCCCTGAGGATGAAACGCTATGTTTAGATAAATAAGTTGGTAGGCATCTAGTTGGCTGGTAACTGATTCTCTAGCCCTGAACCTGTACTCTAACTGAATTTGATTGTGAATACATCTATCTATAAGCCTGGCCACATAGCGTGACAGCCTTCATGCTGTCTGAACGGCGGTCTGCTGGGACTC
>NC_136942.1:8852783-8870283 GCF_949987615.1 Pollachius pollachius
TGTTCAGATACTAGAAACTCCTGATTCATATGCATTCTCAGAAGTTTTTCACAACAAGCGTATCTATCAGTAATCTCTTGGTGAAAAATATCCCTTTCATTGGAGATGATTTTTTATACATACGATTGCGCTCCTTAATACCGCATCTGTTTTTGTGTTTACCATCCTCACCATAACCTTAATGGCCATTTCAACACAATTGCTCCAAATATTTACAGCAAATCAGGCTGTACACGCTCGCATACAGAATACAGTTAAATAGGCCTTTCAACGTTAATTATGCAGTAAATAGGATGAGCTATAATGTTCCGGCCTACGCTACTGTCTTGTCTTCTGCTGGTATGTCGTCATGGTGTTATGTGCATTATTATGGTCTGCATCCTTTATTCCGTTGTTATGAACAGAGTCAGATTTCATTGTTCTGTTTGGACCAGGGTGACGAGAGACTTGTTTGAACACGTTTGAACACGTTTCACCCACGAAGGGCAACAAGCAGTCACCCAGGCTCGTCATAATAGTACTTATTAGGGTCTTTTATTTTGAAAATGCCATCTGTAAGCAAGGGATGGAAAGATTTACCCCTCCTTCTTTCTAGCACATTTAATGGAGGATGACAGACAGGAAACACAGACATTTACATAAATAAAAAGGAGAGAGAGATCCAGGCAGAGAAAAAGAGAAGGGAGAGAGAGATGAAGAGAGAGATGAAGAGAGAGAAGAGAGAGAGAGAAGCGAGAGAGATGAAGAGAGAGAGAGAGAGAGATAGAGAGGAGAGGAGAGGAGAGGAGAGGAGAGAGAGAGAGAGAGAGAGAGAGAGAGAGAGAGAGAGAGAGAGAGAGAGAGAGAGAGAGAGAGAGAGAGGGAGAGAGAGAAAAAAGATAAAAAGGTAATCATTGTGATGGAGGAGGTGGGGGTGTTATGGTGGAGGTTGGGGTGTAGGCCAGGCATTGAGGCAGGGGGGGGACTCGGAGCCGCTGTGTCTGCCTCTAATTACAGGTGTGGGCCACAAATGTCTCAGCGGGCGGGCCGGTAACCACGGTTACGCTGCCAGAGCGGAGGGGCGACCGGAGGCCTCGACCAACCGACACCGCGCAGGGAGGAGAAGCTGGGGATTGTGGGTAAAGAGACGAAGAAAAAGAAGTGGAGATGAAAGTGAGATGAGTGGGTGGGCAAAAGAGGGCTGACCACCAGAGGGCAGGATGGGCTTATATACCTGGCAGGCACACACGCACACACACACACACACACACACACACACACACACACACACACACACACACACACACACACACACACATACATAAAAACTCACCCTCACAGACGACAGACACAAGCACATGTACACACATATACACACACAAAGGCATACACCACGCACACACACACAGACACACACTCACACACAAAGGCACGCACACACGTACACACGCACACATGTACACACAGACACAAAGGCCCACATGCTCATGTATACATGTACGTACGCACACACACACACACACACACACACACAGACACACACACACACACACACACACACACACACACACACACACAAAAGGAAAAGCGCTAGTTTTCATGGTGATCCAGAGCGTTTGCTGCCAAGGACGACGCCTCGTGTCTCGGCATAATGAGCAGAATCTTTACTCAAGCGTTAGGGCGCCGCATTTACCCACTCCAGACACACACACACACACAACCACACACACACACACACACACACACACACTGGGCTCGGACCGGGGACCTCCACGCCCAGGGTGCGCGCTGACTCCAGATCCCAGAGAACCGTTTTCCTCCTGCACATACAGACATCTTCACGTGTGTGTGTGTGTGTGTCTGTGTGTGTGTGATTCGACTCGAGACGGGCCGCGTGGCTAACAGCGCAGCGCGGCTGATATTTATCATGCTAACCGTCCCAGCAGCGGGCGCGTGCAGGCGGCCACGCTAGTATTAATATTTATGACCCTGGTTTCACCCTGCTGCTCCCGCTCTGTGGCCTGTCATGTTCTATCAGTCAGGGAGGAGGGAGGGAGAGAGGGAGGGAGGGAGGGGGGAGAGAGGGAGAGAGAGAGAGAGAGAGAGAGAGAGAGAGAGAGAGGGAGGGAGGGAGCGAAAATAAGAAAAGCAAGCAGGACATACACAGCCAAGGTGGAGATAGAGCCTAAGGCTGGTGTGTATCACTGTGTGTGTGTGTGTGTGTGTGTCTAAGGATTTCTCCGTGTGCATAGGGACATGTAGGTAAGCATAGGTGTGAGTGTGAGTGTGTGTATGTTATCTTTTATTTCTGTTTGTGCTGTGTGTGTGTGTGTGTGTGTGTGTGTAAGTATATCTCTGTGGCTCAGTGGTTTTTAACAACAGAAAACCAGGGATGGATTTGGAGCAGGAAAGGACTCAAACGGTCTTCCAATCACTAATGAACATCAGCTCTCTATTTACCTTTTTTGAGTCTAGACTCTTGGCTGTTTTTCTACAGCCAACTTCGTTGGTCTGCGATCTGCTTGATCTTGACGGTTGATCTGCTTCTTCACAAGTTTTTTTAACTCCATCACCATCCACCCGTCATATCTTCATATGGCATGAGAAGTCGACTCGGTATATAATCAGTGTTGGAATGCAAGGGGCCTTGTATGTTGTATCATCAAATATACAGTATGTATCTTATAAGCCATCTCTCGCCAGCCTGTATGTACATCACGTGACCGCTGTCTCAGAGGCTGCTCAGAAGAGCATCCACCTGTGGTCTTAGGGAGACGCTGCTAGCCAGGTTGAATTCCCCTCGGTAGAGCCGGGAAATTCAGCACATGAATCATGACCCGTGTTGAACACACATCCACCGTTTGCTAATGCATGGACCTCCTCTCTCCATCTTCCTTAGCCCTTTTAGCCCTGCCTCGATCGGACCTGGACAACAACCAATCAATAAAACATCTTGTTTATTAAAACTGTAATTAATTACCGATACAAACAACACAGTGTATTTAGCTTGATCAACAGTTTCTTAGCTTGATCTAGATATTGAATAATTTAAGTAAGGCATAAACAAACCTGTACCATCGCACTACAAGCCTGGTAATCATCCCTGGTTTCTAATCCATTTCACTTCATAATGCAGTGAGAACTTTGATCCGTCTGAGATGTTTTCAGAGCGGACTGGCTCACTCCCACCTGGACCAATCCCGGAAGGGAACGGCGATTCTGCAAGTGTGCAAGTTACACACTGTCGATTTTTGAGCTGATATTTCTGAAAGTTTTTTCCCAAACAGCTTTAATGGCAGAATCCGTAGACTTTGATGAGACTTCGAAGGCTTTGAACACAAACGTTCGCTACAAGACTCGCCGTGTTGTTTTTTTCGGTCGGACGCTATGGTCAGAAGCTGATTGCCTCAGCCGACATTGTCTGACAAAAGCAGTGGGGCTGGAAACGGGCCGTAGGGGGTTGTGGGATCAAGAAGACAGGTAAGGGGTTGAAGAGTTGGCGAGGAAGACATTGGGGCGACTTTCCGCCATGAAGCCCATCTAGGGTGGCACAGGGAAAGAGGGGTCTCCATGGAAACGGAGTTGAAGGGGGTGGGTGTGGGTGTGTGTGGGGGCTGGAGGGTTGGGTGGGGGTTGAAAAATCTGTGCTGTGTTCCAAGAGAATCCTAGAAAAGTAGAATACTCTAAGATTCTGGCATAATTCAGAACTCACATACACACACTACCCTATCGGAGAAAGAGTTTGTGTGTGTCCATCTACCTATCGATTCACAATTTATCTATGCATCCATCTACACATCCATCCATCAAGTACATCGATCCATCAATCACCTACACATTCCGTGCCTGGTCTGACTAGTATTTCATGCCTTTGCTTTTGACGTTGCACAGATCCTCCTCCCCAGCCTGCTCAGAACCCTCCCCTGTCCCTGGTCGGTTCTGCTCCTGACTCCCGTCATGCACCCCTCGGTTCACCTTCACCTCTGGCCGTATCGTTGACAACCTTGTCCGATGAGCATCTCCCAGACCCCAGTTCTGTCCTGTTCCCTTCATTCTTGCTGACCCCCAGACTGGTATTTAAACAGACCTGGTACTCAAGAGTACCTGGACCAAGACATCCTGCATGGTACTGCTACACTTTCTCTCTGATTCTCCTCATTTGTCTTCCGTGTGGGAGGCAGAGGCAGGGACCCAGTGCAGGAACCCACACACCACACAGACACAGAGAGAGAGAGGACCGTCAAACACTAGTAGGACCTGGAAGGACCTGAAAGGACCCGGAAGGACCTGGGAGGGGGGAAGGGGGGAAGGCGGGAAGGCGGGTCTCTGAGGAGGCTACAGTGACGGCGGAGTGCAGCCTGCGTATCATATAATGCAGGCAGCCTGACGATGTGAATGAAGTCATTTGTGTTGAGCGCGGTGGCGGGTCGATGCACACGACCTTGGGGCTTCACAGCGGAGTTCAAAGTCCCGTGGAGGGTCACAGGGGAAGGCTGCGCCCGAGGCGTGAACGGTGTAGGCATGTGTAACGTCTCACTCCGTTATCCTCTGTTTGATGCCTCTCATATGTGTGCCTTACATTTTCCCTCATACGCTTTACGTATAAGGAACACACATTTGAATGACATACCATTTGATGTCGTTATTTTTGATAAAATTAGAACAATAATGGAAGACAACAGCTTTCAGATCAATGCTGAGATGATAACTGGTATCATAAGATAGCCACAAATTCTGTTTAAAAGACGGTTTAGAAAGACGACAAAACAGACGGCGTTGGGGAACAGAGAGACAGTTTTAGATTTTGACGAAAAGTGTGGCTTTAATGTAAGTCAGGCATTCAATAGCATTAAAACCGGGGCAAGGGAAGGCAGGCGTTCTGCAGTGCTGGGGGCGGGCCAGAGCCTTAACGACAGGCGAGTTAGACGCAGTGCTAATGATTCATTACCGGGTTAGCCCGGTACAAAGCTCTCCAGCTAATGGCCAGGAAGTCTGGGTGTGAGCGGACGAGCAGTGCTCCCCATTAACGGGCAGCTAGCTGCTGCTTCTCCGCCCTGCCCTCCACGCGTTCAGTCCTCTCTGAAGCTCGTCTTCCACCGTCACTCGCTCCGACTCGTCCGCCTTTGGTTAGCGCACGCGCGCGCGAGAGAGCAGCACTCACGCTCAGCACTCATTAGGAGAACACTTCTTGAACTGAGGTGGAGACGGGTTGGAGATCGGTTATGACTTCAATAAATGTGCATTAACCTTGGACAGATTGTTTCTGGTGTCCACAGGACCGGTATGATAATGTGTCCTAAGAGGTCACCTTCATGCATTAAAAGTTACAGTTTCAATAAGGACAATGCCTTAACTCTATTAAATTAATGAAGGCAGACATTAGGGGATGAAATATGGGGCTGGAACTCTTTGTGCAGAAAATAGACTTGATGAGAGTGATAAAAATAGATGGCACGGCCTCTGAGCACCTCTGATGAACGGCATCTGACGTTTTCCTCTAATTTGCAGTGCGGACCAAATGAGTTCCATCCATGTCAGGCGAGGTTGCACCTCGACGGTGTAACGAGCTGCGGCAGGTTTCTCGGAGAAGCATCTGTGGACCCGCGTGTTCCACGGGCCACTTGGGACCAACGTCTGTGCCTCATTGTGTCGAGCTCTCATGTCAAATCCAGAATGCACTTTGAAACCCTCTCGGAGACGCGGTATTTACTCTGACTGTTAATTGTGTGCTTTGATTTGCCTCAGTCTCTCTTGTAAGTTGCCTCAGATAAAAGTGGCCATTCCATTGCTATAGATGATAATTATCAATGGCGATCGTTTTCTTGTTAAATAAAACCCAGTTAATTATACCCCAGAGAAGGTGATTTCATGCGCTATATTTCTCTGCTTACTAGTGGCGAGGATAATTTCAGTTACACCAACTGATAAAATAACTATATTCTTTTTTTTTTCACAGTAATACTTTGGTTTGAGGAACTGCCTTAAGCTGTTCCTTTAAACTTCCAGACAGATCTATGCGTCTTTAATGCTGAGGCCTCCTTGAAGTATCGCAGACACACAACAACACACACCCGAACGCTGTGGGTAAGTAAATATCAATGCAGCACTTGAGAAAGTGCTGCCCCGCCATGCATCACAGTTCCAATCCCCTTACCAAAGCCAAACGCTGGAGAGCTCTCTCTCTCTCGCTGTGTTTATCACAGCCCAAAACCTTTCCTCTGGGTCTTTATGTGAGCACACTTCTGTGACCAGATTATATTTTGGTGCATTTTAGTTGTTGTTGTATACGTAAGTTCATGATATACTTTGATTTGTGCCCAGTTGTTTTTGTTTTACAGCGGCAATGCAGGTAAACCCCTCATTCCGCAGACCGTGGTCACCCTTGTGGTACCTACTGTTTATTTTTTTATTTGACAGTTTTATGTTTGTTAGAAGAATCCTGGTGTTTGTTTGACAGTTTATTTACTCAGACAACGAACGCTAGAAAGTAATGATGTGAGAAATGTGTTTATTGGTATGAAGCTGTTTATTAGCCTCCCTAATAAATAAAACATTTGACGAGTTGTTCTTTTTATTCAACTTTATTTATGAAGGAACAGTTCACTGATCTTATTGCTCTCCCTCATAGCTGCACTCTGCAATGCTCCTTTCAATGTGATCTGCTCCTTTCACTATGAGCTGTTCCTTTCACTGTAAGCTTCTCACTTCACTGTGATCTGTTCCTTTCACTGTTCCTTTCAACTGTGATCTGTTCCTTTCCTTTTTAGGGTCAGGTGTCTTGCTCAGGGATAGCTCAAGACACAGTTAGGAGGAGCCGGGAATCCATCTAACAACCTTCCAGTTACAAGTTAACCCTCTCTACCTCCAGAGCCAATGCCCCCCATGTAACCTAAATCGTTCTGAATATAAGTTGCACCTACATGAGTGATAAATGAGGAACGACCAGGCGCAGTGAGAAACCATCCACCCAAGCAGCAATACGAACACTTACAGTTAATAAGCTGATCAAAGATCCATAGATTTTGTATGTTGTAGTAACCAAAACAATCCACACACAAACACACCTCTCAAAGACATTAAAAAGTATCCTTATGAAGACCGACAAACACACACACACAGATCCTAGAACATGTGAACACAGACTCAGCAGGCACCAGGCATTCCTCCTGGTAACTCTATCCATGTGAGAACTAGTGGTGACAGGAGACCTTCTGGCTGGTTGAAGTTCAGGTTGACAACATTTGACAAAGTGCCCGGAGCAGAGATCACATTTTCACAGCCACGGCCCCTATCAAGTTGAAAGAGCGGCGGCCATGTTTTAATTAAAGTGTGACTGCAGGGCACCTTAGGTAAACATAGTATATGTAATGTACCCTGGAGAATAGACACATGCTGCTTTTATGTGCAATAAAACACGCCACATATAGTGTGTGTATGCGTGAGTTTGTATATACACATGCATAATCTGTGTGTGTTTGTGTGTGATTGTGTGTGTGTGTGTGTGTGTGTGTGTGTGTGTGTGTGTGTGTTTGTGTGTTTGTGTGGGTGAAAGTTGATGTGCCTTGGTTGGTGTGTGCATGCATGGGTGTGTGCGAGTATGAGCTGGCCCGTGTACTTGTGTGTGTGTCTGTGTCTGTGTGTTTATGCGTAGGTTTGCAGTCAGGGAAGGGGGAGAGAAGGGGGGGGGGGGGACTAGTGGGTCATAGGCCGGCATGGAAAGTCTGCTGCGGGCTTATCTGGGGCAGCAGAGAGCTGTAACTCCCCGTCAGACTCACTCAGTCCCGCCGCCGTGCTCTGGAATCAGGGCGACAGGCCGGTCGGCCAGGCTCTGTGGTCGGCTCCAAACGGCCGGGGCTCAACCCTGTGTGGCCATATGCCATCTCAGCTCACACTCAGAGGAAACCATCCGGAACACACACATGCACTTCAACAACCACACACACACACACCCACATGCACACACGCAAACACACACACACATACACACAGAAGCTCACACTCACAGACACACAGATACACACACACACACACACACACACACACACACACACACACACACACACACACACACACACACACACACAAACATAGACAACTCCCCTTCAAAGTGCTCCCAAGCCCACTCCCCCTTAGTTTTTTGTTCTGCTGACCTTTTCACCCCCTGGTCAGTAAACAGAGCAGGAGACCCCCACCCCGGGTCCCTGCCCTCTAGTCCCCTCTAGCCTCCTCTATCCTGCAGGGGCCCCCCACCCCGGGTCCTTGCCCTCTAGTCCCCTCTAGCCTCCTCTATCCTGCAGGGGCCCCCCACCCCGGGTCCCTGCCCTCTAGTCCCCTCTAGCCTCCTCTATCCTGCAGGGGCCCCCCACACTGGGTCCCTGCCCTCTAGTCCCCTCTAATCCCCTCTATCCTGCAGGGGCCCCCCACCCCGGGTCCCTGCCCTCTAGTCCCCTCTAGCCTCCTCTATCCTGCAGGGGCCCCCCACCCCGGGTCCCTGCCCTCTAGTCCCCTCTAGCCTCCTCTATCCTGCAGGGGCCCCCCACCCCGGGTCCCTGCCCTCTAGTCCCCTCTAGCCTCCTCTATCCTGCAGGGGCCCCCCACACTGGGTCCCTGCCCTCTAGTCTCCTCTAGTCCCCTCTGTCCTGCAGGGGCCCCCCAAACCCGGGCCCCGCCCTTTGGTCCCCTCTGTCCTCCAATACAAGGCCTGCTCATCAAAACAACCTAGAGGGGCTGAGACCGGCTGCTATCAGCCAGAGGCTGGGGGAGTTGAGCCCGGTCGGAGAGCACTAGCTCGCCGCTAGCGATAAGAGCTAGCCCCCGATGGCGCTAGGTAGGAAAATACGTCAGTAAAGCTTGATTGATAGCAGCTTTTTGAAGGTGTTGCAAAGTGCTGCAAATCAAACAGAGTGGAAACATCAATCGTAAATATAATGGCACCGAGGTAAAAGTACCATCTGTAAAAAGTAGAGGCATCGGCTTCCAGCTGAAGGGAGGGTGTGTGAGGATGTTTGATGTGTTTATCGTGCACATTTGATTCACTTGATGTGTGGCTTCGATTAAGACAATGAAACATCTCATACTGAAGACCTACCAAGCTTACAACACAAGCCAAAACGCCATGACAATAATAAGATCATAACACTGCTGAAAATAACGTGCCGCAAAATGTTGTTATTGATGAAACGCTTTAATGTTAGCAATGAGCTTCAATATTAGCAATGATCTTAAATGTTAGCAATGAGAATAAATACATAGAAGAAGACTGACCAAGAAGCACCGTTTATGCCTTTGCAACCATTTTTAAAACGTAATAAGGGTCATTTTAAATTAGCCGAAGCATAAAATATGCACATGAATTATCATCATTGGTGTTGTTTACTAGTTCAGACTTTCTGTGCAGTGAGATGATAACATGTTATAAGTTTGTTACTCGAGTCCATGAGAAATTAATATGTTTCAATAGGATTTGGGTTAAAAAAAAAAACAGTTGCTGAGCTGTTATCGTCACCTTGAAGCAACACTTCCCACGTGCGTTGTGGGGATTTCAAATAAATAATACAAAAAAAGATTTCCACTCAGATCTCAGTTGGTAGGTGGATCTGCTTCACGCGAAAAGCCATAGAAGTGTGTAACACCATCTCTGTATGATCACTTCAATTTCCTTTTGTCACTGCTTTCATACACACACAGACACACACACCTTCCGCACACCCACACACACACCCTGAAAGACCAACACACATATGCGCTTGTTCACACACACACACACACACACATACTCACAGAAGCATATGCACGTGTCCGCACACACACACACACACACACACACACACACACACACACACACACACACACACACACACACACACACACACACACTCTTTCCCTATCTCGCTGCATCTTTGAGCTCATCATGTGAGGCTTGCAGCTGGAAGCAGCAGGCGCTTCTAGAAACGTCTTTCAAAGCATTGATGAATATTCTGTCTCATCACCCCCACGGTTGTAGTGTTCAGACTTGTAGTCTGGCCCTTCCATGTCCCTTAGGGGTAAGGCCAGGAAATAATGATGGCAATTAAGATCATTGTTCTCCTCCCGCGATGGACTTGGTGTGTGTGTGAATGTGTGTATGGTGTGCGTGCATGCTTGTGTGTGAATGTCTGTGCTGTACATGGATGCGTGCGTGTGTGTGTGCTGTACATGTATTTTTACGGGCATGAATGTGTGTGTGTGTGTGCATGCGTGTTTGTGTGTGAGGGGAAACATGGCTTGAAGCTCATGTTCTGAATCAAAGCTGGAAGCAGAAATGTGCCCATGTGACCTTTTAACCCAGATTATCTCCCTCTACCTTTCAACGTCTTCCAATTGCATATTATCTCCTGCCATTTTCTGCCTTTCATGATTTGCAACTTTACCACCGTAGGTTATTAAGTAACACGGTTAGATTAGGGCGGGCCAGGAAAGCTGCCTCAGATGTTTTATCTAATGAATGCAAAACACTGCTTGCTTTCAATCTGGTAGTATCTGGATTGGAACAAGCTAGTCAGAATCAGCATCAGCATGGTAGCCAATCAGCTTCAGCCTACAATTCAGACCAGCCAATCACAAGTGATTATTTCCATAAAATAATTGGATATTTCCCAAGCACACTACCTTATTAAATGTGAAGGCTGTAAAATATACCAGATCATGTGCAAAGTAATACAAGATTCAAAGTTGTCATATCACTTTATATGGGGACATATAAGGCAGATCAGAGAATCAGAAGTATCAAAGAATCCCAAAATATCAGAAAAGCTTAAATAATATTTTCATGATCTGTCTAGTTTCTCTCTCTCAGCATTGGTCTTATAGAGGTAATTTGTCTCTCTCTCTCTCTCTCTCTCTCTCTCTCTCTCTCTCTCTCAACAGAGGGGAGAGAGAGACAGGCAGATAGAGAGAGAGAGAGAGAGAGAGAGAGAGAGAGAGAGAGAGAGAGAGAGTTATTACCTCTATACGACTAGTGTTGCATGCATAGACTAGAGAGAAACTCCCCAGACACACAGACACACACACACACACATACACACACACACACACACACACACACACACACACACACACACACACACACATACACACACACAAACACACACACACACACCTGACATTCTCTGTCACTGGCTATTGCCCTGCTATTTCTCAGTTTTTATATTCCTCTCCTTCTCATTCTTCCTCCTGTCCTCCCTGTGTTTGGTTCTTGATTTGTTCCTCCTCCTACTCCCTTACCAATCCCCCTTCCCTCACCCTCTGTCCTCTCATCCCTCCATCCTCCTCCCTCTCCCCCTACCGCTACCTGCGTCTCTGTTTTCCTTCCCCGTCTGGCAACAAACCCAAGCCCGTTAATCTGTCCGCGCACTGTAAAGTCTATTTACCCTTCCCATCCGCACAGCCACGCTATCGGGACATCTGGCTCCAGACACAACACCGAGCCCACCGCAGACAGCAGGGGAGCTAAAGGAGGATCAATTATGAATTCAGACATTTGCAGGTATCAATAGATAACAACCGTGGTGTTACATTCAGCCAGTGTGAAGCCGTCCAGCTGTTACAGCTGTTGTCAACCAGAGAGAAACTAGGCAAGGTCCTCAAGCAACACTCCCACAAAGTCAATCTTACCACAGTCGCTATATCATTTAGTTGCTGATGATTTATCGACGTACTTAGTATAGTGCTTTGCTTAATGTTGCTTCAATGTAGTTTTCATGCTAAAAAGACGACTGGGATTTTGATTCTGATATCGATGAATACATCATGCTCATATATCACGATAAGAACTCAAATCGAACCACAATTTTTGCTATAAAAGCATAAAACATTCAACAACATTTTTGATGAATGTTTGTAGGCACATGAATATTAGATGGACACCACTTGTGTTTTATCTCCCAGCTCTTGAAGAAGTTTCCCCCCGCCACCACGCTTTCCCCTGGGCGGGGAGGCATTGGTTGCACTGCAGCCGTCTCCAACCCCTCGCGTCTCCTTTATGGGCTGCTGCTCCACAAAGGACTGACACTGTGGTGGAGGAGGAGGATGTGAACAACGAGTGACTCAGCCTCCCTCCTCTCCCTGGAGGAACACAGACTGAGAGACAAGGGCAGGGCAGGGGCTGAGAGAGGGAGAGAGAGAGGGGGGAGGAGGGGGGGAGGGAGAGAGGGAGTGAGGGAGAAAGGGGGGGAGAGACAGAGGGAGGGGGAAGAGAGAGACAGGGAGAGGGAGCAGGAGAGAGAGAGAGAGGCAGAGTGGTGGTATTGGAGGGAGGGAGGGAGGGATGGAAGGAGGAAGAGAGAGGGAGGCAGAGAGAGAGAAAGGGGTAGAGAAAGAGGGAGGGAGGGGGAGAAAGAGAGAGAAAGAGGGAGAGAGAGAATGAGAGGGAGAGAGAGATAGAGAATGAGAGGGAGAGAGAGAGATAGAAGGAGGGAGAGAGAGAGAGCGCACAATAGAGAAAGAGTACATGAGAGAGAGAGAGAGAGAGAGAGAGAGAGCCAGAGAGCACAATAGAGAAAGAGTACATGAGAGAGAGAGAGAGAGAGAGAGAGAGAGAGAGAGAGAAAGAGAGAGAGAGGCGTCATAGCAGTGAAGTGGAGAGGGCAAGAGGGATGGAGAGAAACAATGAGAGAACAGTGGGAGAGTGGGTGGGAGTAAAAGAGTGAGCTCTTGGGAGTGCTGCCCATGGACGAGTGTGTACCAGAAGTTTACACAGAGGTCTGACAAAAGCCTCTGTGTGGAGAGAGAAGTCCCCACATTACCATCCCTACTCTGCACATATGAAACAGCCTCATTTCAGCTTGCTATACTCATGCTCCCATCTCAGGTTGTATTGTTCCCTTATTGTCAGGCTCTAGTCTTATTGTTGTATTCCAGAGAAGAAACCTCTTTCGTATCAACCCAGTGCTAAGGGAATCCCGACTGTACTTTCACCACATACTGTACTAGCGTGCATGCATTCCCCCCCGGTTAAGTAGCTAACTTTGGGCACGCAAAGTGCCCACAGCAGGCTGACAGTAAGCAGAACTACAGTGACAGGGGCCCGGGATAGAGAAATTGGCCTCATGCTGAGCTTCAGGAACCTCCATGATAAGCCTGTTATCTCTGGCTCTCTGCTCTGTCACAAGCCCACACACGCACACACACACACACGACGACTCTCTATTGTACCAGCCAATAGACTGCAGGAATACTCACTGTCAGAGTGGCTTTCATGTGAGGCCTTTTGAAGCCGCTCACAAGCAGACACAATTGTCGGAGTTGGAACGGGGACAGGAAATCTTTTTTCATCCTTTTATTTGTATTTCTTATGGTTATTTATGTGACTGGTTTATTATTTCATGTCCTTGTTCATTTACTGTCATTTTTTATTACGATTGGAATGTATACATTGTGCTTTGAAATTTGTGATTTATTAGTTCAATCTATTTGATATTTTATATGACCGTTATGTTTTATTTCATCGTATATGTTCTGTATTTATGGACTGCTGTTTTTAATAATAAAAGCGTTATTGTATTTTATATGCGTATGCTACACAATAAGATCTTATCAGGGCACAAAGCAGACTATAACGTTGTACCACTAGTTCTTCAAACAAAGGCTACAACACAATCATATGCAGACCGCATGTATTTTTGATGTGTTAGTGTCAACACATTCTCAGGCATCAAAGTTGGCTTTGTGATCTTCTATCACAGAGTTTAACTTGAGATCACGATGCACTGAACCCCGCCGGGACTTTCCTTTCCATTTCTCATCGCCACTGTGATTTAAAGTGTGGTATAAGCAGCTTGTGTGTCACTGAAACGGCATTTATGGCTTGTGTTTGCGGTTTAGTTTTGTAGCTTTAAGACCGGGCATAGGCAGTCGAAGAATCTGGGAATAACATCTCAGCCAATCAGGCTTGAGGGCATTTGTTTGGGAGGCCGGACAAAAGCTGGGGGCGGGGACTAACAAAAGGGAGTGTGGAAGTAGGAACATGTCTTTCTTCGGTTGACAGTAAGTGCTTTCCACTATGCCTCAGTGGCTTCGGAGTAAACTCCATTAAACTGTCTGATTTTGTAAAGGACACAGGCCATGTTATTAAAAGGAGATACAGATAAGCCATTATCACTTAGCCATTACAACTTAATAGAAACTAGACACCTTTCAGTGACAAATGAAAAGTTTAATGAAAATGAATTAAAAGAAAAACATATTAAAGTTTGAAACCAATTTTCTACAGGGGAGAAGGGGGGTATTATTTGAAATTGAAGTCAGTTAAAAAAAATATAATGAAGGAACTTTGGGAACACACACTGCCACACACACACACACACACACACACTCTCTCTCTCTCTCTCTCTCTCTCTCTCTATGTCGGATGGGCAGTGAACCGAGCACACAGAAAGGGGGGAACAGTTCAGCTTTTGTTCTCTGCACTCCTCCGCAGGTTTGAGGGCCGCTGTCGCCATGGCAACTGAACACGGTGTGACATGGGAGGGAACGGCAGTTGGTGTCAGGAAGCCGGGAGTGAAAAGGACTGACGGTTATGGGGCCTCCAAGGACGGCCGTGATTCATGGAGTCTTCTGCCCCCATGAGGAGCCTCTCTCTGGGACACTGGCAACGGCAACGTGACCCCGTCGCGAGAGGGCCTCCATTAGTCACCTGGTGGCCATCTTGGTGATAAAAGCCAGCATGCGGGGGAACTGAATGATAGTGTTTAGAACCAAGACGGCCGCTAGTTGAAAAAGGCCTGTCACAGTGACAGTTACTTTAGACAGTTGAACAGAAGTTTGAGAGAAACAGAAAAACAAGAGAAAGACCCCGAGACCCGAAAAACTCTCCTGCTTCAAGGCTTTCAAAACGACACGAAAATAATTGAAAGATGCCAATCTTTCGACGTTCAAAACCTGACAACAAGAAATGGAAGAACCCGGGACCCTAAAACACACTCACGCTTCAAGGGTGTCGAACACAGTCACGAAAACTCTCTGAGATACCAAACGGTTTCAACGAGCGCCCAAATCCAGATGACAAAAGACGCAGGGCTGAAAACTAAGTAAGGACGCAGCGTCTTTAATCTCAAACACACCGTAAACAGCCTCTTCATCACACAGCTAAGGACTCCAGGCTCGGGCGTCTTATTCTCCTATGCCTGCAGGTTCGGCTGCGTCCCCGGGACCTTTTTTTTGCTCTTTATTTTACCACTGCCCCCTCCCCTCCCCTCCTCCCCCTCCTCCGTGCTGTCGAGCGAGCGCGCCGGCACCCGATGAACGGCCGCAGTTACGTTCTCCCCTCCCCGCCCGCCCTCCCCCGCCTCGATATCTCCCCGTGTCCGGCGTTCCCTCCCACCCCATCAAAGTCTCCCCTGCAGCTCTGTGTGTTAATGAGGGCACGACCGACACAGCGGCCATTCACACACACACCTACAACACAACACAACACGACGCGACACGACAAACGCCCTATGGATTAATTTGTCGTTGCGTAGCAGGCAAAACTAATTCTGTGGCCTCAGATCTGGCCTGAAATCAATAAGTAGAGGCTGTGGAGCGTCTGGGAGGCTATTAGAAAGCTAAGAAGATGCCACCGGTGAGCGCAACGGCTTTGTTCTCTGACTCTTTTCTCTTACTTTTTGAGGGGGGAGGGGGGCGCTCTGTCAGCCTTAAGGGGCCATCTTGTTGTAGTTTACAACAGTGAGCTATTCAATTCAATTCAATTCAATTCAATTCAATTTGTTTAGCCCTTAATCACGGTACAGTTTCAAAGGGCTTCACAGGTGTGTTTATGAGACCCCCCTGACCCTAGCCCCCCAGAGGGCAAGAAAAATCTCCCTTAATTAGCAAGGAAGAAATACAATGGCTGCATACATATATACATACATACAGGCAAAACAATTTAAATTGTCAGCTACGGATTGAGCTGGAAGACATTTTGACCTTTTTGAACCAGCACTGATATCCACACTTGGGATGCTGGGCAGAAGGAAGGCTGATGGTTTGGCAGTGCTTCAGGAATAACAGCAGTGGCTCCAGCCCCGTTTATCCCTTCAGTAGTCCTTTGAAGGAGGTCAGAGGGCGTGTCACTCACTGGACTGAAGTTTTTCCTCTCGGCAGATACATGCAAAAGCAAATTGAAAGAGAATCCAATCACAACTAACGAAACAACCACATGAGAACACCCGTCTGTCTATCTTAATTCCATTAGAGCTCCATTATCCACTAACCAAGCATAACACGTTGTGCTATTAAGTCCAAAATGGAGCAGGTAAAATAGGCCTGGAATTCCCCTGACAAGAATCCATCAATTTAAAACCCAAACTAATGAACTCAAACCAGGTCCCAGTGGCAGCTCATTCCTTCTCAAGAACCCCAAACCATGTCCTATTTATGTCCTAACCCTAGTTTCACCACCTCATCTCCGACCACATCATAAGTGTGCGTGCCTGCGTTGCCATGGTGTTGACAGCTCTCTCATCATGCAGCATCCCATAATGCTAACTGGCAGTCCCGCGGCTGCTGCTTTCCTCTCTCTCTCCCTGTGCGGTTTGTTCGGCTCTCTCTCCCTGTGTGGGTGTTCAGTCCTCTCTAATTGTGCTGGCCGCCCGTGCTCAGAGTAGCTGTCCAATGATGCTGATTACGCTGATGGTGCTGCCTGGCAGGTCCATAATGGGACATGAAAGGCTTCATGACAGCAAATTGTGGGAGACTTTTCTTCCTTTCAAACGGCGGCTGTGTCTTTTGAGGTTTGAGATGCAGGGGCCAGGCGGCTGCTGTCTGTCTGTCTGTCTGTCTGTCTGCTGGGTGGGCGACAGCAGCTGGGAAAGATCCAGGAGAGGCATTATAGATCTAGGAGCAGGTCGCGATAAACAAAGAAAGACTTTTTGGGGGAGGAAGGCTGTTTGATGGAAGTATGCCACACAGTGTCATTGAGTAGAGAGACGCTAGATACAAAAAAAAATGCATTGCATTTTGATTGAACACCTGTGTAAACAGCACACAGTGTACCACTCAGTGATGCCACACATGTAAATTGACACGGCCCTGCCCTACAAACTATGCAAACGCGTCCCAAAGTCTCGCTTAAAACCCTCAGGCAAGATGCCCGCGGAAGGATTCAGAGCAGAGTGCTGTGCTGAGGATTGGGCTGTAGTCTTCTGTGCTCTACAAAGAATTGCATTTCCCCCTTCGTTATTCTATTATCCTCCTCGCGGGGAATCAGGGTACCACTGTCGTCTGCAACAAACCTAATCATGAAACCTAATGTGAGCTGTTGATATGGGGCTTTACACCGAGAGGAATTCCAATCTGTGTGTGTGTGTGTGTGTGTGTGTGTGTGTGTGTGTGTGTGTGTGTGTGTGTGTGTGTGTGTGTGTGTGCTTGTGTGTGTGTGTGTGTGTGTGTGTGTGTGTGTGTGTAAGCACAAGCGTGAGACAGACAGGCATGCACTCTCCGAACTACTATCACGCACACCACCCTCCATCCACGTGGTCCATCGGGTATTCATCAGGTTTTT
>NC_136942.1:8875283-8877783 GCF_949987615.1 Pollachius pollachius
CAGTGGTGACGTAGCACGAGAAGGGAGCAGGGATCAAAGCCTCCTCTAAATGGCTAGATTAGATTTGCAGTTAGATTCGAAGTGCTTGGGGGGCTTCAGAGTTCAGAAAGGCTGCGATGGTAATGAGCTGTAATGGGGGCCAGCCAGGGACGCTCCTCGGCCCTCCATAATATGAGCTCTACCTGGGTGTTCAAGCTAAGGACAAGGAAACGTCGGCCCAAAGACGTGCAGGGGAAACTGACACCGACCGGCAGACAGACAGGTAGCCTCTTCGCTAGGAGCGGGAAACGGAGCTTGATACAATAACGAGGACATGGTGTCGTTTAATTGCGCGCGAGAGCCGGCATTTAGAGGGACTTAAGCAGAGTTAATGGGGTTATTATGGGACGTTGTTAAGAGAGATTCGAGACGAGACTCACTGCAGTTGTCCTCGTCGCTCCGGTCCGGACAGTCGGCGAACCCGTTGCAGCGGAAGCGTCCGATGATGCAGTAGATGCCGTTGGCGCAGGCGAAGAAGCTGGGGGCGCACTTTGACCGCACCTTGGCTGTGGAGGGGAAAACAGAGATGTTGGGGGTTTGAGATGGGGATGAGAAGGGGGTGTTGAGGGTGACGGATGAACTGATAGGCTCCAAGGGGGAGGGGATGATGATGCAGTGAGTTCTAAGGCGCCCCGTTGTGCGTTGTTGTTTTTGACATATGGGGTCTCGGTCTTCGGAGTGGAGGGCAGGGCATCGGTTAGACTCCGACTCAACCATCTGTCATCCGTACATGCGAGTCAACCAGAGGTTATCGTCAGAAACAGTCGCTGCTGTAAGCCGGCGTGACGCGTGCTAATATAATCGAGGCCCTATTTATAGCCTGGTCTCCGCCTTCGGTTTGTATGCGTTCATGTCCTCCCCCCCCCCCCCCCCTGCAGAACATGAGCCCAGATAAGGCTGCGGTGAACCAGAAGAATAAAAAAAGAAACACACACACACACACACAAGTCAAAGACAAAGAGGGCGGAAAGACTGACAGAGCGCTAGTGTGAACCAGCCCCCATCCATCACAGCGCCCGGGACTTATCTCCCCGCTGTCGGGCCTCTCCCCGGAGCCTGACGGACGAGCCCGCGGTCCGTTCCCCAGCCCCGGGGTCCCCTGCTTGGGTCGGACCTGAAGCACGCTGACCTTCCCCCTGGTGGAGGGAGCAGGGCCGGGCCGCGGCGGGAGTCAAGAACGAGATAAGAATTTAAGATAAGGTGACCTCTGTACCCGGACGGGACGTCGGGGTGTCGTAGCAGAAAGCACAGGACAGGACACGAGTGGAAACTAAACAGAGAACATTTAGTAAAGGAAAAACTACAAAGAATAAATACACATCTACATGCATTATGGTGTGGCGATGTAGATGTAGATAGTAAATGATGACCATTGATGTTAACATTGTGTAAACATTGCAAACATATGTCAAAATTGTTAACTGTTTGAGATGTGAACTTAAGAGAACACATTATTGAGAGTAGCCTCTATGCTACATGAGTGAAACCAGTTAATTATTGACTGTTACACAGAGGGCAAGTGCAGGGCAGTCCAGATGTGCATTCAGCCCTGTGAAAGGGTCCATGCCGCTATGGGCCAGGTAGCCGACACACAAAAGCCACTACAAAGGCTCTGACACACAGACAGGTTTAACTCTGAGTTGGTGATTTATTGCAGAATTTGAGGAAAAGCACATGTTTTTTATTTTTGCTTCTCTGATTCGCTACGCAAGCGTCATGGACTAATCCGGCGGGCAACTTGGCATCAGGATGCAAACTCGCAAACTTGTAAATGGAGCGTTACATTTGAGCTGTGCCCCTCTCTAAAGAGAGTTCGCTGGATGAAGAACAAAGGAATTACACGACTTGGCTTTGATGAAGCCGCTTATGCCAGGAGTAAAAAGAGAACAGGCTGAGTGGCCACCAGCAGGGCCCAGATTAATGATTAACCGACTGGATGGTACAAACAACCAACTCCAGGACAATGCACCTAGTCCATGCACTGACACACACACACAGTGGTACACACAGACACATACGCACAAACACAAGCAAGCGCAGACACACACACACACAAGCACAAGGGAAAATGCAACGGGAGCATCCTATGGGGATGTTTCTTTTCCGGAGTTTCACAAAAAAAGGTCCACTACTGAGTGTAAGTGGCTGGCCTTGGCGCAGTCTGAAATGCCAAGGGCAGTGCCTCTCCCTCAACAATATATTGTTACTGCCTGAGTAATGAGCTGGTTGGCACGGCGACCGGTACACCCAAAGAGCAGGGGGCTAAGAGGAGAGGGTGGTCGGCATAACAACCACAGAGGAGTCTGAATAGCTCTCGTCTGCAGGATGAAATGTAAGCCTCCGAAGACAGCTGGCCAAGAGCCTGGGCTGTGTGTGTGCGTGTGTTTGTGTTTGTGTTTGTGTGTGTGTTTGTGTGTGTGTGTGTGTGTATGTCTGCCACGTCTATGTGTGTGTGTGTGTG
>NC_136942.1:8882783-8892783 GCF_949987615.1 Pollachius pollachius
GAGTGAGTGAGTGAGAGAGAGAGAGAGAGAGAGAGAGAGAGAGAGAGAGAGAGAGAGGTGATACGACCTTCAGATAGCCGGGTCTCTGAAGGGGAGGAGATCAGACACAGGGAGACACCGAGACGGGACTGAACCAACGGACGGGTGTCTTCGTCGGATCGCGACGAGATTCACAGATGAGACGCCACCGATAAGCGTCGTTAAATGACGGCTCATGTGTTCACGGACCAAACATGTGCAAATCCAAACACACACACAGGCAGATGATCTTCCGAAAGGTCACGGTCGGCCCTAGAGGATACAGTACGCCAGGAGCGTGCCATCCCATCATCAACAAAGGCCTCCTGCTTATTTCACCGGAATCATATCCGAGGCGTTACGGTAATGAGAAGCGCAGTAATGTGATTGCACACGGGAGTGACATACAGAAAGACAACAGACGCCAAGGCTCATTGGGTAAACTGTCTCATATCGACAGAGCTGGAGGCGAGACGGTGAGGCGTGGCCGCGGCAGGGAGGGAGCCTCCGTGCCCAGGGAGAGGGAATCTGTCGAGGAGGTTGCTGTGGGTCATTTGTCCTGCTCACGGAGGTCCTGTCGCTGTCCATTTACCTTGCTGTCCCTGAACGTGGAAGCCATCTTGAGTGGGATCTTAATTACAAGGCTTATTGTGGAGGCTCCAGTGTGGTAGCCTGGAAGTCTCTTTTCTCTTTCATCACGCAAACCAAACCTCCGCCACACCAACTACACCACCGCTAGTGCCTCCTCCACCACCCCCACCATCAGCCCTGCCACCACCGCCACCACCACCATCACTACTACAACTATACTATCAGCACCTAAGCAGTCAAGTAGTTGTTAAGGGGATAAGTGCTAAGTGCTTTAATTGCTAAGGGGATATGTGTTTGAATATGAATTTGAATATATATATACATATATATTTATATCTATACTTTATACAGTGAAACTACACATTCCCATTTATTTGGAAGCAAATGGGGAGCAGTTATAAAGAGCACCGTAAACAAACAAAGGCAGCAGTGACAGCCATGGCCTCATGCCAGCTCTCTGTATCCTAATGTGTTCAGCAGTCCAGCTAAACTATATGTATATTAAACACTGGAGTACCTAAATAAAATAAACCATTATGGGGATTCTGGATCCATGGCTTCTTTGAATGCCTCTGCATTTATCCTCGACATTGGTGCCTCGAATGGGAATCCAACCTCTAACCCTGGCAGTGTAAATAAATGCCTTGCTCTATTGAGCAACACAGGATCCCACCTAGGCATTGGCCCAGTTGTATGTCAAAATAACTCAATTGCCATACTAAAACCCCTTCAAATGAACAGTGCTTGAAGCAGTAGAGAAACCATGTTTTTAGTGAGATACATTCTTAACACATTGCAACAAAAATCGCAGAAACACAGTTTAATAGCTAACGCCGACAGACACAGAACCATCAATTGCTTTAACCTTTGGAGACAAACATTTTCTCAGACAGGAAACCTCTCTAAAACACTCCCAAGGCCAGGAGAGAGAGAAAATGATATTTTATTCTAGAAACGCAGCATATTTCCATGACAAACTGCAGGAGAACTGTTGGAAAAAGTTTGCCAGTGTGAGTTTTTGTTTGTTTGGGCGTCCAGCAGGCCTGCCTCATTGTTCGCCAGAATATGTCGCCAATATGTCTCCTCCCCCACATATTGGTGTGGGAGGAGATGGATGGGGGAGACGATTCTAGTGTTGTACCACCAAAAGGTGCCCCAAGGTTTCTGCAGCCTATTTCAGCGTTGGTTGACAGCCAGGTAAACAGTGGTATTTTTTCTAAACAGAGGGTAGTACTTGGCACCGACCTGAAAGGCATTTTCCCTGCTGACAGAACCCAGGGGCTTGGACTTTTCGTTTTCTTTCCCCTGTTGGTTTTTGTTTTTGATAAATATTAATTAACACAGCACCGAATGAAGAACTCATGCGTGATTCTGGCAACAGAGAGAGAGAGAGAGAGAGAGAGAGAGAAAGTGAGAATAAATATTAATATTAAAAAATTAAAAATAAATAATTAAAATGTCAGTTTATGAGGTTTTCTAACATTAATGAGTTCCCCTAGCCTGCCTTTGGTCCCCCAGTAGCTAGAAATGGCGTTAGGTGTGAAACGAGCATGTTACCTCCCCTTTCTCTGCTTGGCCCGCCCAGAGAATTTGACTTTGTTATTTGGATAACCGCTCCGCTGTTAGTGTTATGGCGCATAACACGCAACATAAGGTACGGTTTGCGTAAAGCTCCCATTTGGTGAAAAGACTAGACTGCGTCGGGTTCTCTGACGTCTCTGGTACTTCCACAACGAGACTCGGAGCCCCGTTGCCGGGGGGCGGCGGTGGTGCTCCGGCAGGAGACAATCGCGGGCAACAATCCCTTTGTCCTCCATGTCATGGCTCAATCTTGACTCCAGCGGGTCAAAGCCAAAGTTCCTTTCCTCCAATTCCTTCTCAACCATGGCCAAGGTAACTCCCACTATGAGTCTCCTTGTGGAAGTACTGGGAGTCCGCAAACGGCAACAATCCCTTTCTCCTCCTCCACTTCGCCGCTCAGTCTGTGCTTCAGATTGCCGTGGAAGTGGAAGAACCAGAGACGTCGGAGAACCCGACGCAGTCGTTTGAGATTCATAATATCATCCGAAGGCGCACACAGCTTTTGGCCATGGTAATATATATTATATTATAAAGATATCTATATTATATTATATTATTTAGATATAGAGCTCCAGGACTCCCGCCGGAGCACCCGGAGTGCACCCTAGACTATTTACAGAACACGGCCAAAAGCTGTGTGCGCCTCCGGATGATATTATGAATCCGAGCCATTGCGATGCATCCACTGTAAACACTAGCGCATGGTACCGTGGCCGCAAGCTGCTCAGGGCCAAACCCCCACCCTCCACCTTGATCCGCCTCTAAAAAACAGCACATTTGTGGAACGCTCAATGTGGGACGGTCTCGTAGTGGCTATAATTCTGCGATAGAGAGAGATAGAGAGAAAGATAGAGAGAGAGACAGAGAGAGAGAGAGAGAGACAGACAAAGAGAGAGACAGTGGGATTTAAGGGATTGGGATTTAATACCAGTGGTTCAAAGGCGAAAGTAGTTAGAGAGACAAGGTGTTAGGGTTGGTAGAAAAAACTTCAATTTTCCGCGTGTCGATTTTTCCAGTTGCGAGGAGGAAGGAGGCGGCGCAGACAGCAGGGATCAAAGTGGGCTAACGGCGTGAGCATCAGAAGCGCTATACGAATATCCAGCCGCACTAGTAGCCTACGTCCGCGCACAAAGAACGAATCAGCCCTCCCTTTGATGGCATTAAGACGGCGGTGCGCCCGGGCAAGGGGCTAGGGCTAATGGCTGGAACACAGAGGATGGAGCAGGACGGAGCGGGGCGTAAAAGTTAAAGACAAGGCTATACACTTTATTAATATTCTCCTTTTACAACAGCAAAGGCAGAATGAGAGATGAAGCAAACAATAAACCATTTCTGCAGAAGGGTCGTGAATTTAGAAGCTGCGGAACCACAGCTGGATGTTGTAATCTGGGCAGCAGTAGCTCAGGAGGTAGAGCAGGGCCGGGGATCGAACTAGCAACCTTCCGGTTGACAGTAAACCTGGGACTAGTTTGGTTCCCCACTTGTCGTAGCCGAGTGTTGAGGTGTCCCTGAGCAGGACGATTGACCCTAACTGCTCCTGACGAGCTGGCTGTCAGCTTGCATGGTTGACTGTGCCGTCGGTGTGTGAATGTGTGCATGAATGGGTGAATGTTGGGCAATATTGTAAAGCGCTTTGAGTGGCCACTGGTTAGAAAAGCGCTGTATAATTAATTGTAATTATAGTGAATTGTAAGTCAATTCACAATGTGAACCAAGCCGGAGAAGAGCCGTGTTTACTCTGAAAGGCCTGCAGTCTATGAACGGCAGTGTTCAGCTGAAGACGGTATGTTATTGTTATGCTAAGGTGCAAAGGCATCGATTTACTTGCTACGAAATTGAAACTGGCATGTTGTCATCTAAACTGCTGCAGAATATGGCCATTTCGACAGGGTACAACAAAGGGACTGCCATCGTTTAGTGATGGCAGGAGTTTCCTGCAATGTTTCTCTTTGACCTGAGGGATCATACAAATGCGCATAATTCCTCACAATCTCAGCACTTCTTTCAACTGGTTCATCTTGTGATATTAGGAAAGGGACACAACTGTCAACATATTTTACGGACATTCCCTTTTCCCTCCTGACAGATCCCATGGGCTTGTGCTTTAGTTTTTGGGGATGAGGAAAGAGACAGAGAGAGAGAGGGGGGGGGGGGGGGGGGGGGGGGGATAACAGAAGCAACACTCACGGCAGCCCTTCTCGTCGCTCCGGTCCAGGCAGTCCGGGGTGCCATCACACTGCCATCCACCAGGGACACACTTGCCGTCCCCGCACATGAAGTTCCCGGGAATGTTGCACTCGGTGGTGAAGTTGTTCCCGGGCAGCAGCTGGCCCTCTGGGGGGGGGGAACACACACAGAGACAGGCTGACATTTAGTACAGCCGCCATTTTGAGGACACTTTTATTCATTCAGAGCACCTTGCACAACAGGGAGTGATTCACATACACTGTTAGCACGGGAGGTCCCAGTGGGAATCAAACCCTGAACCCAGGCGTTGATGGTAATGCCATGACCTGTCTGTTGTGCAACACAAGACAAGCAACCAACCTAATAAGCAGAGAAAACTGAGAGCAAAGGATAGTGAAAGTAGAACATATAACAGAGAACAGAGGCGTTCCAAACACCAAACCCAAAGGGGATAATCCCTGCCAATGTGCAATAATAAAGGCAGTCTGTTGTGGTAATTCTGAAGGATAAAGGCAGACCCAGAAACAATCTGTGTTTTTTAAATCGATTTCAAGCGGCCACCAGACAAAAGGTGGCCATCTAAGAAGGACAGCCCTGTGCTGAGCAAGGTTCACTGAGAATTTACACAGGAGTGGAGAGGCCATCGACTGTGGGGAGTGAAGAGCAGATAACAGAACCCACGCTGGGAAAGACGCAGGTCTCGACCTGTAACCGGGGACGACCCGGACGCCCGATCACAGATAGGCTATCAGAGACAAAAGAGTGTGACTCTGAAGACACAGCGTCAGCTCACCGCTGACTGCACTTGCTCTCTCTCCTTCTGTCTTGATCCGTCTGTCTCTCACTCTTTCTCTCTCTCTCTCTTCTCTCTCTCTCTCTCTCTCTCTCTCTTCTCTCTCTCTCGCTCTCTCTCTCTCTCCTTCTGTCTTGATCCGTCTGTCTCTCACTCTTTCTCTCTCTCCTCTCTCTCTCTCTCTCGCTCTCTCTCTCTCTCTCTCTCTCTCTCTCTCTCTCTCTCTTTCTGTCTTGATCCGTCTGTTTCTCTCTCTGTCTCTCTCTCTCTTTCTCTTTCTGTCACGATCTGAGTGTCTCTGTTTCTCTCTCTCTGTCTGAATCTCTCTCTCGCTCTCTCTTTCTATCTCTCTCTGTCAGAATCTCTCTCTCCCTCTCTGGATCTTTCTCTGCATATTTCTGTCTCTCTCTCTCTCTGGCTGAGGCTCTCTCTCCCTCTGTATCTCTCTCTACGTGTATCTCTCTCTCTCTCTCTCTCTCTCTCTCTCTCTCTCTCTTCAATGCAATTGGCTTTACTAACAGGACATACAAAACATCAGAAGTAACAATACACAAGGCAATTAAGAAATAACAGGAGTCTCTCTCTCTCTCTCTCACATACACACAAATAAACAAAAACAGACACAAGCACACACAGACACACACAGACACACACACAGACACACACACACACACACACACACACACACACACACACAGACTCTGGGTTGCTCAGCGGCTAGAGCGGCCAGCATAATGACGGGGAAGGGGCCAAACGTCCTCAGAAGACAAGCAGCCGAGGCAGCTGAGCCCGTAAACAAGGCAGGCTTTAATGAGGAGCCTCGCTCGGAGCAGGAAGCACTTCTCATACCGCGAGCTAAACTTCTCCCTGCTAGGGGCTGTTAACTTTCCTCGGAGGACAATCCGCCGCAAAGTGCACTTAAACCGTTAGCGATCTGAGAGAGAGGCTCACACATGATGGCTCCTCCTGGCCTCCGTCCTGAGAGCCATGAAGGCTAATGGCGTGAGAGGGAGAGGAGGATTGAAGGGAGAGGGGCCCCAACGATTTCTATTTAACGGGGTGATAGCCGTGGGGAGGGCCAGGGTGATCCAAGCTCCCTGCGGTTGTTTTCTAAAGCAGGCCGCTGCTTTGCCGCGGTGGAGTACGAAGCCTCAAATTCAGACGGACGGACAAGCCGCTCCTGAGCATGAATGCTAATGCGCTACGTGTTGCACCATCACTGATAACCAGGGCTGGAAATCAATGTCCTGGCCTTTGTTCAAACCCAACCACTGGCAGGCAGGGGTGGGGGGGGGGCGAGGGGTTCACTTTGGTGGAAAGATGCAGGCTTTTGTCATCAGAGGAACAAAGGGAACCGTGTGAAGCAGCAATGTGAGGTTATAAAGATGAAATTTGATTATAAGCCGATGAAAGGGTGGTTTGGGCATTTGAATACAACGACTGAGATTGCTGTCCACCTTTTTAAGGCCCGGCCAATCCGCAGGGAGCATGTCTGTCCATTGCTGATGGCCAATCAGAGGTCAACCACCGTTATGTTGGGCCTAAAGTTAGGAATACATCGAAGATGGGGGTAGCTGGGCGGCTCCACCATGGAGGCAGTACGCTTCGTAGCGTCCCGGGTTTGATTCCCACCAGTGGTCCCCACGCTTCACGTCATTCCCTCTCTTCTCCTGCCCCGTCCCTCCACACTGTCCCGTCTATAATGTAATCAAACAATTATTTAACAAAGTCTCCCTCGGCTGCGCACTCGTTCAGACTTGTAAACCGCCGGCGGATCCGGGAAGCCCTCCATCTCCTACTTCAAGGGGCCTGAGAATGATGCAAACCCCACTTTTGTCTCACGCAAGAGCGGGGCACTGCGGGGGGAGGGGGGGAGGGGGTGTGGAAGAAGGAGAACTGAGGGCGGAGTGGCCCCCCGTGGAGAGGACAGACGGGGGGAGCACCAACACAGGCGTAGCGCCCACTGATTAATTAGGATGGAGAACCGGGGGCTGGGTAGTTACAACTCTGCTAAACTGAGGAAGAGGAGTCACGCACACACGCGCACGGGCGCACACTCTCACCAGTCTCACATGCACAGGGACGCACACGCAGACACACACATTTATGTGTACACCTCCATGCACAAGTACATGCACGGACACACATGAATGTATACAGGTGCATTCACATGTGCATACATACATGCACATGCAAAGACGCACACACACACACACACACACACACACACACACACACACACACACACACACCCGTACACGCACCCACACACCCACACATTGACGCGCAAATGCACACACTCACACTCACATTGCAAGACATACAAGCACATACACTCACACGCACACACACACTCACACCCACTCACACACATATGCACTTCTCTAGACACACAGGCTCAGAGACAAGTGCTTACATCGCAGGCGTATTTGTCGAGCGTGCACAAAGGCAATCTGCACAAAGCGCAGGGATCTCGAGAGAAGGCGGGCGTTCGCATCGAACACCAGATAATGTGTAGAGGAGCAGCGTGCGAGACGCAGCGGTACACGGGCCGGCTGATCGGAACAGGAGATTGCTTGATTAAGCAGTTGCTCGGGGAAAAGCTCTGGCATCTCATGTGCGGAAACGAAACGAGCTCCGTGGACGCATTTCAAGACGGCGCGTTGTTGATTGGGAACGTATGTGGCCGGTGATAACAACGCCCGGAGCCACAGCCAAATAATATTTCCTAGTTGTGGGTCTGTGGCTGTGTGTGTGTCTGTTTGTGTGTGTCTTTGTGTTTGTGTGTTTCTTTGTGTGTGTGTCTGTGTGTGTGTGTGTGTGTGTATGGCTGTGTGGGTCGCTGTATATGTCGGTGTGTGTGTCTGTGTGTGTGTGCAAACACATATCCAGATTTTGACAGACTAACAAACTATTAGACAGATTGTGCTAATTGCTAAGAAAAAAAATGCACTTAGAAAAATAGAGATAATAAAAAAAAATAAGAATTATGATCTCAGTGAACATGTCACTGATGACTGGGGACCATGCAATCTGTGGGTGTATTTGTGTGTGTGTTTGTGTGTGTATTGTTGTGCGCGCACATGTGATATGTGATGTGTTTCAGTGCTTGCTTATATTTGTGTGCCTTTGTGCATCTACCTCTTTCAATGCACACATATGCGCACTGCACAAGTATGTGTGTGTGTGTGTTTGTTTGTGTGAGTATTTGTGTGTGTGTGTGTGTGTGTGTGTGTGTGTTTATTTGTGCATGTATGTGTGTGTTCATGTGTGTGTGTGTGTGTGTGCGTGCAATTGTGTGTGTGTGTGTGTTTGTGTGGATGTGCGTGTGATTGTGTGTGTGTGGTTGTGTGTGTGTGTGTGTGTGTGTGTGTGTGTGTGTGTGTGTGTGTGCGTGCGTTTGGGTGTGTGTGTCTGAGTCTGACAGAGAATGCTCTAGGTAGATAAGGTAGAGGTGGACCTCTGTGTATCTCTCTGGAAGAAGATCGACCAATTACTCAAGGTAAATATTACCTACAGCTGTGTGTGTGTGTGTGTGTGTGTGTGTGTGTGTATTACCTACAGCTTCTGTCTACACACACACAAGCTCACACCTGACGCACAAACACACACACACGCACCCACAGATGCACAGAGATACACGCACACACAAACACACACATGCAAACAAACACAAACTCGCACACACAAACTCGCACACACATACACAGACGAAAACACACGAATACAGACAGACGCTCAAACACACACAAGCACACAAACACCGACAGACGCAAACACACACACACACACACACACACACACACACACACACACACACACACACACACACACACAAACACATCTTAGCCCCCTGTTATAACTCAGTCCACTAAAGCTAAGGGAACCAGAGCAGGATGCTCTTCAACCAAGGAAACAAGCAGCAGGGTACTTCTACATTTCTATTTCCTTTTGCCATTATTTCACAGGGCTTTTATTAGTTCACATGGAGTGGAATATTATTCTCTCTCTGTCTATTTGTATCTCTAGCTCTCTCGCTTCCCCTCTCACCCCTCTCTCCTTCAGCTCCAGTGTTTGGCTGCCTCTCTCCGACCTAAAATACAATCTGAAATAAAAATTAACTGGCAGAACACCGCACACACAGGGTTTGATTTCCCAGTGGTTTGGAATAACATTAGGAGTGATTTCCGCCCCCCCCGAGGGAAGAACGTCCCCAAAACATAATGTGCTTTGCTGGCAGTCGTTGAGAGCAGTAATGGAGTATGCGGCCATGTTGTTTCTCTAATTGCTTGGATTTGACCTGCTATTAAAATGTACTCTATATCAAACACTATCCTGTAATGGAATTGTGTTATATCTTTCCCCCTTGTGAGACCCTATTTATAGATATATTATAGTTCATTATTATGAAGTGTATTATTACACTGATGTATACTACTTAAGTATGGTTAGTTGTCTCTTCAGGTTGTAAACATTTATTAATTATGTAACATTTATTTATTATAATAAACATTTATTTGTTTTTGCACATACCAAATTATATCAGAAAGTACACAATCACCATTTTGAATATTTTGCTTAAGGAAAAATTACAGAAAGAATCAATATTTTTAAATATAATAAATATTGACAATCCCACAATCATTGGCAAGAGTCCCAGAAATGAATCTAGTATCTGTGGTTACAGATGTTCCTCGACTTGGTCTGATTATCGCCAGCTGTGGGCATCAATCACCAAGGTGCATTGCCACGACAACATGACAACATGACAACCGACAGCTCATCCGCGATAACAGCCCAGCTGGCCCCGGCTCATCGGGTGCCTTAAGT
>NC_136942.1:8897783-8922783 GCF_949987615.1 Pollachius pollachius
CTCCCTCCTCCCCTCCATCACAAGCCAGTCCCCTCCTCCCCCACATCAACAATACCCATGAGCTAGCCTCTAGCCCTCTCTCCCCATCACCCCCTCTCTCCCCCCACCACAACCCCTCTCCCCCCACCACAACCCCTCTCTCCCCATCACCCCCTCTCCCCCCACCACAACCCCTCTCCCCCCACCACAACCCCTCTCCCCCCAAAATCCCCTCTCTCCCCATCACCCCCTCTCCCCCAAAAATCCCCTCTCTCCCCATCACCCCCTCTCCCCCCCTCACACCTCCTCTCTCCCCATCACCCCCTCTCCATCCACTGCGAGGCCCGTGAACGAGAGGCACGACAGGAAGAAGACAGGCCAGGACGAAGTTGTGACAGCTCCAGACTCAAGATGCTCGTCACACGAGCCTGGGCCAATAAGACGCCCTGCGGTAGCTCCCAGTTTCACCTCACTGGGTGCATTAAAACGCAGAGCTAAAGGTGAGACCCAGAATGAATCACAGGGGCTGATTAAAGGGAAGTGGGTGTGGCACACCTCCAGCGATGATGAAGAACGGTTTACTATATTATCGTCTTGATGACTTGCCTTGCAAACATCAGGTCGTCAGGGAGAGAGACATTTTTAAGATTCAACCGTTTTCTGTTCATCGATAATAACCAAAACCTTCGGAAACAACTAAACAACTCTCTCTCTCTTTCTCTCTCTCTCTCTCTCTCCATCACACAGTTACCCATCATAAAAGAGTTGACTCCTCTATTCGCTGAAAATAAGTACCCATGTAAAGGAGCGAAAATAACCTGACTTTATGTTGTGCATAAAAAGTGACATGCGAGACGATCCATCATTGGAAACATTACGGCTCTGTTAACTAACACCAACCGAAAGGTCATCCAATTAAGGGGGGGTGAGTCCTTCTTGGACCGAGCCGGGCCATCATAAACAGGCCCTCTGTCAGGGTGACCTGGAGACAGGGCCAAGGGGGACAGGTGGAGCAGTAATGAGAACGCGTGTGATATAACTCTCTCTGTGACCAGCGCTGGTTCAGCTGAAATGACAACCAGGGGGAAGGGTCTCGCTCTTATTGGCTCGCTCTCTCTCCCTCTCTCACAGACTCACTCCATCGCTCCATTACACTGTCCTTCTGAAAACACACTTTATGTTTTCATCGATTGTTTCGTCAAGACGTGGCACAGGTGTTAATTTGGTTGAGAATTGAATGGTGTTTCAATGTGTGCGTGTGTGTGTGTTAATGTGTGTGTATGTGTGTTTTGAATGTGTGTGTGCGTGTGTGTACACAACAGTAGCTCTTGCTGAAATGAGTGTGTCGATGGGCCTCGTTAATCATCGGTGCCACTTAATTCTGTGCAAGCACTGAGTCAGTTCAAACCGGTTCTTAGCTAGCTTAGACTGGATCTGGTTCTGATCCAGTTCCAATAGTACATTGATTAATCCAAACTAAATCACAATGATTTTCTAAATGTGTGGTAAGGAAAGGAAAAATAACCCTTTTTAACCTGTAGTGAATCAAAAAAATAACCGTCACACGATACATTGTTCAAAGACACCGCAGATAGATATCGGTAGAAACGATAACGTTGGGATTGAAAATGGAGCATAACGACACGCATCGCTTCACGATGGATAGTGACTTAGATATTGAAGGTAGGGAGTGGGGAGCCGGCCTCCGATGAAAGGAACATTGATGCTGGCTGCCTCATTTCTCTTCCCTAACCATGGGCACCAGCTGGGGACCGATGGGACACGAGCTGACAGAGATACATGGCCCCGAGCACTGGGCCCTGGCCGCCGTGCCTCTAAATACAAGCCCTGCAAATGAGTATAAATGCACCTCTCAGAGGACTCTTTGGTCTTCAGTCAAAGGTAACCGAATGTGTATGGAGGATTTTTCCGCCCACACACAAATTGTCCTTGGTCTAGCAACATGCAAATGGCCTTAGAAGTCCATTTTCAGTTTTGTAGACTTCCATAAAATGTAATCCATCCTGAAACATCTTTTGAGGTCCAGGCGAGGAAACGATTATTTGAAAGTTTTAAAATACTAGACTATTAATGCAATACTTTTCTTGGAGCTGTATTTCTTGGAAGGTGTATTAGCTGAGGAAATTTTGCCGCATTCAGTGAATGACTTTCTTATTGGACAACCGATCATGTGGATCAATGAAGCATGATTACTGCTCCATAGTGTCCTTGAGAAACCTCCCAGTGTGTGTGTGTGCGTGTGCGTGTGTGTGTGTGTGAATGTGAATGTGTGTGTGTTTATGTGTACCTGTACTATGTGAATGAATACATCTGTGCACTTGTTTCTTCCTGTTTGAGAGTAACAGTGTGTGTATGTGTGTTTCTGTGCATATGCATGTGCACATGCATGTGTGTGTGTGTGTGTGTGTATGAATTTGTGTGTTTATGTGTATGTTTACTATGTGAATACATGGGTGTACTTGTTTCTTCCTGAGTGAGAGTAACAGTGAGTGCTTATGCATGTATGCATGCATATGTATGAGTGTGCATGCACTTGCGTGTGTGCATGCGTATGCGTGGAGGAAGGAGCGTGTGTTTGACTGCAGAGGTCATCCAAGGAGGAAGTCATCATAATCCATCCTAATGAGGCGTTGAAGGCCAGCTCCGGGGAAGATGAGTTCCTCACCCATGTCGGACAAAGCACCCATGAAACGCCCAAGGGAATCTCACGCCATTTTTACCGCTGCTCCCCTCTCCTCGCTGCTCCCCTCGCTGCTCCCCTCTCCTCGCTGCTCCCCTCTCCTCGCTGCCCCCCCCGCTGCTCCCCTCGCTGCTCCCCTCTCCTCGCTGCCCCCCTCTCCTCGCTGCTCCCCTCTCCTCGCTGCTCCCCTCGCTGCTCCCCTCCCCTCGCTGCTCCCCTCGCTGCTCCCCTCTCCTCGCTGCCCCCCTCTCCTCGCTGCCCCCCTCTCCTCGCTGCTCCCCTCTCCTCGCTGCTCCCCTCGCTGCTCCCCTCCCCTCGCTGCTCCCCTCGCTGCTCCCCTCTCCTCGCTGCCCCCCTCGCTGCTCCCCTCTCCTCGCTGCTCCCCTCTCCTCGCTGCTCCCCTCGCTGCTCCCCTCTCCTCGCTGCTCCCCTCGCTGCTCCCCTCTCCTCGCTGCCCCCCTCGCTGCTCCCCTCTCCTCGCTGCTCCCCTCGCTGCTCCCCTCTCCTCGCTGCTCCCCTCTCCTCGCTGCTCCCCTCTCCTCGCTGCTCCCCTCTCCTCGCTGCCCCCCTCGCTGCTCCCCTCGCTGCTCCCCTCGCTGCTCCCCTCTCCTCGCTGCCCCCCTCGCTGCTCCCCTCTCCTCGCTGCTCCCCTCTCCTCGCTGCTCCCCTCTCCTCGCTGCCCCCCTCGCTGCTCCCCTCTCCTCGCTGCTCCCCTCTCCTCGCTGCCCCCCTCGCTGCCCCCCTCTCCTCGCTGCCCCCGTCCGGAGCGGCGCGGCTAAGGGAACTTTTCCCTCAGTGAGAGCGTTTTCAAAGGCCTTCACTGATCTAGAAAGCACCGCTCCTTTTTAACACATCTTCTGAGATCCAAACAGAATTTAAATACGGCAAGGCTTTCAGTAGGATTCATTTTAAGAAGCGGGGGCTGTACTAGCTAAAGTGTGTCTCGCCTAAAGTCAACTTCAGTTAATTCTCGATAATAAAATGAAACTTATTTCATTTTTTTTATGTTGCTAAATCACTTCATTTCTCAAAGGCATATGAAGAGAATATGTCCACCGAGCAAAAAGGCATGGTCAAAATAATCATTCAAACAATACCCTTCAGACACGGCGATAATGTGAAGCGAACCGGAGAGATTCCCGTCACAGGCCCCTCACACGTCCTTCTTGGTTCTATACTTAATTCTCCACACTTTCATGGCTCTCCGATCCCCCATCCTATCGCCAAGACATTTGGTAGAGGACATCAGTGCCCAGTTTATAAAAAGAGAACGTGAGAAGTTACAGGGCTTGTGGCTACTCATTAGCACGGGTACACTGGGACATACCCAATTAGCCCTGCCCGCCGCTAAGAGCCCCCACAGACTCATAGACGTGCCTTAGTGGTGAACCAGACCACTAGTGGACTCGCTCGCGCTCTCCTCCCCATCTCTACCGCTCTCTCTCCCTCTGACTCTTTCTCTCTCTCTCTCTCTCCCTCTAGGCACATATATGTACTAGTATAGACGTACATAGAGGCTTCTAGCAGCCTCTTGATATTTCAAATCAAGATTGTAAGCCACTGACAAGCCGAAATGATTTGGAACCTATGAGATAACTCTACGTATTCTAGCTCTGATGTGTGTTACTGCAGCAGGAGACAAAGTATACATATGCACTTGGCTGTTATAAATAATCCATATATCAAATTATGTAATCACCAGTAAAAGAGTGATTTGCTGGAACCATCTGTTAACTGTCAAGCCAGCCGTACCCGGAATGAGTCATTTCTTTGCAATCAGTAAAACAACACATTTAAAAAACACATTTGAGAGGAAGAAAAAAAGTACTTTGGTGCAGTTTTTACTTTTAATCTCTCTTTTTGACACTCTCTTTAATATCTACTTCTGCTGTCCCTAACTTGCCGCTGTGACACCTGGATATCCCTTCTGGGACGAATAAAGTAACATCTTATCTAATAACGTCCTCCTCAGAAGAACTGGACTGCTGAGAGAATGTGACTCTGCAGCCATTTGCCTACGCTAAACTGCGGTTGACGGGGGAAGCGACAGCTACATTAAGGCTAATTAACGTGAGCTCCGCCTTTGAGCTGGGCTAGCGAGGCGGCTAGGCTAGCCAGGCAGGTGAGGCTGACAAGTCTGGCTGTTCAAACAGCGGGTGGAAAAGGATTATTCATTCCTAATGATGATAAGCACCTCTAAGAAAAGGATTACCCTGTACAGATGTTGCACACACGCATGCACAGACACACACACACACACACGCATGCACACATGCATGTATATGCTGACCCGCACACACACAATCTCACACAAACTCAAACACACACACACACACACACACACACACACACTCAAACAAACACACACAATCTCAAACACACAAGCAGGCAGAACTGAAACTGCACAAACAAGATAAGGAGAAAGTGTAAGGCTCTGCTGTTGGATGGGGACATTAAGATTCAGTCCCACGTTGACACCTGGCATCTCCTCCTCCTCGTCTCCCTCCAGCCAGCGGCACCTCTGACCACTGTGACGCTCCTCACCATCCATTACCCACGAGGAGGAGGGCCTCCGACCGGAGAGCACCCTAATGGGCGTGCTCCTCAGGGGCACACACACCGTAATGGGAACCTCAATTCGCAGCGCGCCCGGTGTTAAAGTCAACGCTCGGAAAATAATTGTGACAACGAGGCAATTATTTCCAGTCTGCTGGCTTGAGATTGATCTTATTTGTTCGTCGTCGCAGCCGCCCACAGGAGCGTCATCGAGTGTGCATAATAGCTCCGCTGCTCCCCAGATTGGAGTCCCACCCGCGAGACGGGGGCCTAGCCGCGCGTCAGCTAGCGCATAATAACACCAGCGGCCTGCCAGCAGGGATAGACATGATGATGGGCTTTTTATGATGGGAATCGGGGGAGACGGCCTGTTTGTGCAGGTGAGTCGTGCACACACACAAACATACGCACACACACACACACACACACACACACACACACGTATGCACATGCAAGTGTAAACTCACGCACACGCACACACCAACACACATGCATGCACATGCATGAATTTACACACACACACACACACACAAACACACACACACACACACACACACTAAAGAACAAGCACACAAACAAACATACACACACTAAAGAACAAGCACACACACAAACATGCACACACAGACACACACACACAGATACACAAACACACACAGACACAAACATACTGCGTGTACTGATAGGTATCCACCCAGACAGCCTCAGTCCAAGAGCCATGCGGTCCAGCCCTGCTGCTCTGCAGACACCAGGCTATGAAGGAACGGTTTGTTCCTGAGACAGAATGAAGCCATTGAGATGAATCAGGGCATGTCCCATGTACTCACCGATAAAACAACCACTGAGGCCAGAGGCCTGCAGCCTAGAGGACAGGGTGGAGGCTAGCGAAACAAACACAGCTGTTTCATGATTAGAGAGATACAGAGGGGATGAGATCTTCATACATGATGAATGGTAAGGGTACGTGGGTGTGCAGAAGGGGTCATTATGTCGAGAGAAGTTTCCTCCTGTGCACTGTGTGATCTGGACTTTGACCCCCCCATATCTTAATTATAGTCAAACAATCACTTACTTGTGAGGGAGGAAAATGGAAACAATAAAAGTCCCCATTGTGAGAACCACCTTGTTTTCTTATTATATGGACAAAAATGCTAACTTTTTTTTAAGGTAATTTGAACATTAAAGAAACACAGCTTTCTTAAGAAACTTAGGTAAAATCAAATACAAAGATGGATTAACGATACTAATATTCTCATTTTGGTCATTGGATTTGTTTGTTGTCATTGATTTACACATTTTAGCACATCTCTCAAACTCTCTTTGCACTAATTACGACTAATCTGTCTTCTTTACTTCCATGAGCGTATTTATTCGCAGTGGTTGAGAACAAGTCGTCCCCCCTTCACCATAACACGAGGCAGACAGCAACGCCTGCATGTGCAAAGAGCTAGTCTCTTTTTTTCTGAAATTGCAATCAAGAAACTTTCTGGTCAAAGAAAAAACAAAAACACTGAATGTGATTAGATGTTTGGAAGAAGAATAACGTAATTACAGTGACCAGAGCCAGGCTATAAAGCTGGCTACTCATTACAATAATGAATCTGTCACCATTCTTAAACAAGAACCACTGATGATGATAGATGCAGCCTTTCATTACGTGTGCAACAAAGTTGATTTGTCATAATTCCCCATCAAGGCAATAACACTGCAGCCAAGATTACCATTAGACACAGGCCCTAAGACATGCAAATTGTTTTGTGTGTCTTTATAATTGTAGCCCACATTTCAATTTCTGATAGAGTCAGCCACTCGTGGCAGTGTAAATATTTGAAATCAAAACGTACTTTCTCTCTAACTTGTTATATCCCCGGGTCTGCAAACAAAACAATGAGATCCCCTGACGCTCTCTCTCTCTGTCTCCCACTCTGTCTCTCTATCTCTCTCTGTCTCTCTCTGTCTCTCCCTCTCTCTCCGTCTCTCTCCCTCTCCCACGTTTTGGTTGACCTTTAAGGAGGTGTGTTTGTTCGGATTGACAGAGAGGATGCTGGGAGTGTCGTCCAAAATAGCCTGCTGTTGTTCTCCCCGTCACCACGGCGATGACGTGACCGAGCACAGTAAACGACTCTGGCTCAGAGAGTAGGGGGCGGGGAGAGCTGCAAGGCATGTCAGCCAATCGACAGTCCCCCTTCCGGGCACGCTGTCATCAGCACGGGGCAGCATACAGAGATATCTGTCCTCCCTCACAAACAGCACAACGGAGGTGCATCAAAGTGGGAGGGGTGCGTGACGACATGGATGCCATGAGGGCCGGACAGTAAGCAATAGGGGCTGTGAAGTCAGGCATGGTGCTCACCAGGGCCTATAACTGATGCCTGATGACTTGGCAAGATAAACGGGCAAAGGCAACGAAAACCTCTTGATCATGCCATTTCTCTTCACCAACCACCTTGGACGACCTTTTGTATAAAGATTGTTTTGTCTGATGTGCTCAGAGCAACCAAGCCACAAACAAGTGTCGGAATAGTTCCATTAGGCAGCAAACAAAGAGTTTGGAATTACTAGTGACTGCAGCATCCATTTGTATTTGTGTTTGAAAAATGAAAACCAATTTGGTTGTTCCTTAATGTCTTGCTGGCTAAAAATTGCTCACAACAGTTCCGTGAATAGCAAATAGCACTCTAATTCTCGAAACCGGCTTCATCTTTAATTTTTTGCTCCTAACATGTATATGCACAGACATCAAACCCATGTCATTTTTCATTCACATTTGATGTTCTAGGACGAAAAAAAGGTAAACTGAACGCTACATTGGCAGCCTCACTCGGTGAGGGATGGTGCTGTTTTTAAGATCGCATTGTGGATGGCGGAGACGAAGGAAGGCGGTCTCTCGCAGTCCCCCATGAGACTCCCTAAGGAGCCGATCACAGCACGTGGGATAAAAGCAACACGCCAACGCCAGTCCACCGGCAGACGGGATGAGCGCATCAATCAAAATATAACCCGGCGCTGGCGGCACGCCGGGTATGACCTTGAAAAAGCAGACACGTGTTCGCGTGAGTGTTTTAAAAACTGCAGCCATGCCGAAATCAGCCCGTTTGACTGGGCTTGATCTAGAGGACTGGAGGGAGGAAAACAATGAAAGAAGAGAAGAAAACAACCACAGAAAACAACATGGTATAATAAATCCCCCTAGCCATCAGCCTTTATGTTTCCCTGGTATTTCGATGCTGGTGTTTCTGCACCTGTCGCTTGCTGCATACTATATCCCCTGGCACCATCAAAGAGCCCACCGCATGACTTATAGATCAGAGAGACCCTGGGGAGAGACCCTTCTTGCCAGGTGAGGAAACAAACACAGTATTGATTTACTGTATTTTCATGGATGAGGGCACTAGCACAGAGGACTGCCCCTGGCTGTGTGTTGTAAATAAAAGATAATGTTGGGCCAGTTCGGTTCAGAATGTGTCCAGTTATATTTGTGCTGTTGGCCATGTCTGAAATGTGACTCTAGTCATGTGGCTTTGTTTAAGAGCTCTGGGCTCCACACATACACACAAGCACACGCACGTGTGTTCACACACACATACACACACTGCACTGGATAATCCTTGGCGGCCCCTCAATGTGACTATGATTGGAAGCAGACCAACCAGGCCAGAAAACAAAAACTGAGCCAATTTAACTTTTCCTTCCCCTCACCTACTGTCTATTTCCCAATCTGTCTCTCTCTCTCTGACCTTTCTCTTCTCTCTCTCTGGTTTCTCCTCAACCCTTCTCTCTTGCGTCTAGAACTCTTCCTCACCCCTCCCCCGGGCGCACTGAGCAGATATGCAACACAAGCTTGGCTGAAGAGATATATATAATATATGTTAATTTGCTTGCTGGGAATTATTACAGAATATTAACACCTTTACTTAAAAAAAAATACTGAATGTGTCAGACTGAGTTGGTTAAGGTAGTTTGCTGCTTACGACCCAAAACAAAATAAGATATTGACATAATATAAATATAAAAGCAACAGTAAAAATATTGACTCTGCAGCTCCAATTACCATTCCTCATATCCTAATCAACATATTTTCACCTTCCTCTCCTCAGTCTGACAATACCTAGAGTGCATGGCTGAGAGCCAATTAAAGAAAGTAACAACAAATTGTATTTCAACAGCTGAGTATTATTGGATATCATTTGGTCAGCCAGGGAAGAACCACAACATTAAGATGTAGCCCTCCTCCACACCAGCAGGGTGGATGGACAGCAGTAGATCACTTTTAAAGGGGACATCTCATACCACCAGGTGTGAGTGTGATTAGCCAGTACAAGCAGGTTTGAAAATGTGCAGCATTGTGACATCACAGGTGGGCGTGTCCATCTAGATGTGTGACGGATAGATGGACACGCCAACCTGTGATGTCACAATGCTGCACATTTTCAAACCTGCTTGTAATGGCTAATCACACTCACACCTGGTGGTATGAGATGTCCCCTTTAAAGGAAGGCTGTCAACCCAAAATCGTTTTTTACTTTGTTAACGTGCTTATATGCCTTGTTTGATCGTCAACATAGTTACCTTTGACATTTTGTCACTATTACTAATACAAAACCATCATTTAGAGAGCGTCATTGATACGACCAAAGGAACCCTGTGCTCAGAGAGGAAGCTGGCGCCACGTTGTGTGTGGTCTTGTGGAGCTCCGTCTGAGCGGCGGTTCATGGCCGCGTCCGAGAGATGGTTGGTCTTCTCGGACACTTGTAGTATAACTCCACTGGGGTGTCCCGCATTTCATAAACAACATGACTCATCGTAACGCTCGTTCACAGCAATGGTATTAGCTTAAATGAAAGTAGCACAAAGTTGCCGTGGGTCGTAACCTAGGGGATAACACGCTCCAACATCCTTCCTAGAACTTTAAATTGTTCAAATCTAAATGTTTGAATTTGTTTGAATTTGAGCTGAAACAGAGGGCTCACTTTTACTTTAACTTCTTTTTGCAATTGAATGCACGTCTTTGTTGCTGTTCATTCTGTTGTCGTCTGTCTTGCTGAAATCCAAAGGGCAAACTAATTAACAAACTAAACAATTGACTAACCGATTAAAAATATTCATGAAATTAAAGAAATGTAATGAGTTCAGCAGTGCATGTTTAAACAGTTAATTAATTGATACAATAAATTCAAGAATAATTAATGTCATTCTGTTCACTGTTATGATATAATTACTACAACTAGTTATTCCTTGTGTTTTATGTCCTATACAAGTAGATGAAGATAAATCATAAGCAAATATGACCATCAACTGAAAAGTGAGTTGGTATGAGACATACACACACGCAAACACACAGACACAGACACAGACACAGACACACACACACACACACACACACACACACACACACACACACACACACACACGCACACTAAAACCAATATATATGGCAAGTGTGTTAGTACCAGCAGAGACAACACAAGATACTATAGAAAGCAAGATAAAAAAACACTGGAGAAAAGATGGAGATTTTTAGTAAATGTGAATAGAGTATTAAAGATGCAGTAGGTACGATTACTGGAACAAAATTAAGCAATTAGAATGGTGCTCAAACATATTATTAACATGGACAAACGGACATACTGTGAGTGAGTACAGAGCAGCAGAAGTACAGAGAGGTATTCCGTTCTCAAGCTTTATAGCAAGGTCCACTCCTTCTTACCTATCAGAGAAGCTCAAAGAGAAGAGCATTCCCTTCTGGATGTCAATCATCTTTGGGATTCAAGGCTAGCATGTCTTTTTGAGCATATGGCTTGCTATCTAGTAGTACTATCTCGCAAATCCAGCAGCCATCCTCGCAAGTTTAAGGTCTGACGGCAGATGAGGCCAAACCTCAATTAATGAGGTGTTCATTTTGTTTTGCCTCAAATGTAGTTTGACAAATCACGCTGCTGGGGGCGGGGATGCATAGAAGAGCGTTACATGGAACAGGTCTCGACTGGGAACAACCTGACCGCTGGAACCAACATGAATCTAGGATCCAGAACAGGACTCATAGCTAAAACGATAGGATCGTCTTCCCACTGCCGGCATCCCTGCTCGGGCCAAAAGCAAACGTAAACTTGCCCAGCACTGGTACACTCCACCTGTCGCGTAGCAGGTGGGAAGACAAATTGAAACATCCCGTCTGGTCACTAACGTCCTTAGAGAACGTCTCTGTAAAAGTTTTAAAATCAAACCAATGTAGCAGGCTGGCCACAATAGAAATACCCTTGTTAAAATCATCTTCTGAAACCTCCAAATTATACACTTCGATGAGTTTATCTTCAGGGGAACATATCCGTAATCAAACAGGAAACCCTGCGGAACACCCCACACACCTTCTGGTCTGAAGCCCAGGCGTAGTGCCGTCTCTCCCCAGAAGTTTGGCTGAAGAACTCATTGAAGAGTTTGGCTGTAGCACTGTCAAACTTCTGGCACCAATATTAGTGAATCTCTGACAAGCCCAAAGATATATATTTAGGCCTTCAGTCAGAAACTTACATTGTAAACTGGCCAGGTAACGGATTAACTGCTGAATGTTTACTTGCATCATAAATGAATCAGTTAAATGTCTAGAAGGCCTTGCTTTCTAAACAGTCGATATGAAAACCAAATATTGATATCAGCGCATCCGTTAAACTCATAAAAGGGCGATGGGACGCCCTGTAGGAACGGAGTCAAACCTACTGTTTACCCCGTTTAAACAACCTGTGCAGCTCAATTAACCAAGCATGGCATTAACACTGCCAGGGTTAGAAGTTTGATGCCCACTGAGGGGACCCGTTTCTAAGAATGCATGCACTCACAGTATAATAACATGCCTTGGATAAAAGAGTCTACCAAATGGCAGAGCCCATTATATTATATTGGTTGGTGGGTAAAGTCTTGTTTGTATTGTGATTGCCTGATGAACTGAACGACCAACTTCCATTCTGGGACAAATAAAGTCAGGGACCGCCTGTTCACTCAAATATCAGTGGATGTGTTTCTTTGTGAGGAGTCATCGAGTTCACTGTCACACATTGGAATGACATGTTAACACTACAGCGGAGGCTAATATACTACTACTGCTTGGTTTACTGTAAGCTGATGCTGGGTGCCTTTGCGAGCCTCTGGCGCCCCAGCTGCCATGTCTGGGGGCGGCCCTGCACTGGAACTCCAGCTGCCATGTCTGGGGACGGCAGGACAGATTGACTTGTCAACGCCAACTTGTCAACAACCTTTGGCCATTTCTTAGACAGTCCATACAGCCCACTCTATCTGACTGGCTCAATGGGGGCGATTCTATAGATTAGTCGCAAATATTTTGCCATGATTTAACAGCAAATCTTTCTTCTCGCTCACAAAGGTGGTGGTGGTGGTAGTGCTGCGCAGAGGGTCTGAGCGCAGAGTTCCGGCCAATGTGTCTCCGGGGTGGTCGTAGGAGGAACAGATAAAAGGCTATGAGACGTATACAATGTATTCAAGTGGCGGCAGCATCACACATTCCACAGCCACAACATCACAACACGATAAATCCAACTTCTGAGATTGTGCATTGTTTCTCTAAAGCGCTCCTGCGCCTTTAAATGCGTTGTAACGGCGACAGCGCGTAGAGAAACGCAGCGGGGCTCCGGGACAGCGATATACGTTCACCGGGACGTTATAAACTTACCGACGATGCTTGAGCCCGACCCAGAACCAAGCAGAAGGTACCAGATCCACATCTTCTGATCCGATCGGCCTGCCCTCGATGCGCCCCACGGCGGGCCGGTTGGCTCGAGCCAAAACAAAGTTATGCGCTCTGGTCCCAGACTGGGTACTTTCCTCGTCTCTAAAGACACATCATGCCTATTTTCTCCGGTTAAAAGTAGTGTGGCGTTCCAAGTGAATCATTTTTTGTACTAGTTGGGTAGCTGGTAGCACGGAATCTGGGTCCGGGGAGAGGGAGACGGAGGAGGCGTGCAGGCTGGAGGGGGTGGCCGGGGAGTCGGACGTGGGATCGGGTGTTGGTGCCGAGAGAGGCGGAGCCCACGGACCGGAGTGGAGGGCTCCTATGGCTGGGAGCAAGGGACCATGTGCTGTTGTGTCCACAGCACCTTATCTAATGCTATATTTAGTCAGGGAAATGACCGCTGCACTGCATTGTCGACGAGACGGGGATATAAAACAAGTAGTGGGATAGATGAGCTGTCTGATAATAAACCTGAATCTGAGGAAAGACCAGTGAACCGTTGTTTCTGTAACAGGTGGTTACAGAAGCGTCAGAGCAACCGATTTTTGGTAGAAATGAATGAATGGCAGTGGAGGATTGCGTTGTGCTTTTATAGTGACATGGATTCTGCTAAGAACAAGACACACAGTTGACACACAGTGCAGACGTAATCCCTCTAACAAGTTTGGCCACACAGACCTAAAGGAAGGAGATCCTTTAGGTCTCGTATTATCAAATCCACCCAGCTTGCAGAAACGTCTTGGCTATGACTACACAGTCTTGTCGAACCGGAGTGAAACTAACTAAAACAATCTTTGAATCCTTTATGAAACGTTCCAGAGTAGCAAACTGCAAAAGGCTGTTCAGATTTGTATCAGTGGTGGGTTTAGGGTTTTGCTGGTTACACAAACCAGCACTGCAAATAGCCAAACTACACACAAATGAGTTGCAAATTCTTCCAAGGATTTTAGACGGATAATAATATTGATTTGCAACATCTTCAACGTTTCCCTGTGTTTGGCATAGGATCGACACAAACAGCAAGCAAATCTCAAAACACCAATGTTAATCACGGAGACATAATCTTTAGCCAACATCAGATGGATTTTATTCTGATTTTAAGACTTATCCCAAACGTCAACATCGGAATCCAAAATAATGCAGCCAGACTCATAAATAAGATGAATAATTATTGAAGTTCCAAATGGATCCTGTCACATTCTTATTGACGTTGCAATCGTTGTTCTGAAGACAAATTCATTTATTAATCTATTCATAAACCAAACCCTAATTAGCCGCAGGGCAACACATTGACAAATTAGTAGACTACTAATATGACCGTCAGTATGGACAAAATCATCACAACAAACCAATTATACTTTAAATATGGAACATTACATGCAGGAACAGAGAAGGGTTCTGATTGGCTCAAAGCAGGGGAATTGAGTACTGCCTATTTGATTAGACGAGAGAAATGGCAAGAGATATACACGGCAATGAATAGACATATGTAGACTCAAATGGGTGTATAGTGATATGTATATGTGTGTGTGTGTGTGTGTGTGTGTGTTTGTGTGTGTGTGTCTGACAGTGTGAGAGGAAAACAAAGCAGACTGACAGAGGGATAAGGGGATAGCTGAGAAAGCCCTAGAGACAGAGAGAGGGGGAGAGATTGAGAGACAAGAGAAAGACAGAGAGAGATAGACACATTTAGAGAGGGAGAGACAGAGAGAGAGAGAGAGACAGACAGAGAGAGATAGAGAGAGAGACATTAAGAGAAAGAGACAGAGAGAGAGAGAGACACACACACACACACACACACACACACACACACAGACATTTAGAGAAAGAGAGAGATAGAAATATGTATCAAGAGAGAAAGAGGCAGGGAAAGCGAAAAGGAGATTGAGACACACAGGGAGAAACAGAGAGAGAATGATGAATAAGAGAAAAAGATAGTCTGTGAGAACAAAAGGCAGTGAGAAGAAAAATGATGGAACCCAAACATGCAGAAGCTGTCGGCTCAGAGGAGGCAGACTAAGAAAGAGCCACCAAAGTTTAATCGTGTGACATTAAAATATTAGACATTTAAAGCTCTGGGGCTAATATCACTGTGGTTGGAAGTAACCTTTCTGCAACGAGCGTTTGTCATCCATGCTGGAAGGTGAACTGCATTAGCGAGCCCAGCAGAAGAAAGCCTTCATCGTGATGGCCTGTGCGTGTGGTGGTACACTCCTGTCAGAGGGGAGCTGGAAAACACAGAGTCCTCTGCAGAAGTTGACAGGGCTGCTCATAGCTGCCCTGTCTGTCTCATGGCGTCACGTTTAGCAATAACCAGGGTGATCATGGAAGGACGTCTCTGTATAAGTCAGCGGGCTCAAGCACGTGTGTTATGTGTATGTGAGGGACGGGGCAATGAGAGGAAGACACTTAGAGAGCTTTAACGATTCCATGCAAGGGGAGGTCGATTAAATTGATTCCAACCGCAGAAACATCACTTTTACTTTTCGTGCTCACACACATACACCTCTATCACATTCGCTTGCCACATTATCTTTCATCCTCCTGTAAATAAATAAATTAATTAATTGATGAATCAACTATTTATCCTATCATATGCCTGGTGTCCTATCTTGACATCTCTCCGTCGAGCCAGCGTCTTGCCAGGCTGCACTGCATGAGACAGCAGAAACACACTACTAATTAAAATAGAGAGGTACAAGAATGAGTTCCTTTGTGGGTGTCTGTGTGTGTGTTTGCGTGTGTGTGTGTGGGGGGGGATGTGTGTGTGTGTGTGAGTGTGTTCCCACGCAGTTAAACCACTGATATTTGGCTTGGTATATATTTCTGTGAGGGGGAATTAAAGCGTTTTCATCACACAATTAAATGAGACACCAGGAAACGCACAAACTCCAGCACAATAAGATAATGCGACAAATCATTATTGAACCTGTTAACAACAAGATTGAAAAATCCATAAACCCTTCAGGCTCTTGTCGTGGGGAGTGACAGATAGACTTGCCACTTTTAGCAGCCATTTTCTAATGGCTACAGTTTAGCTCAATATTCCTTTTTAAAGCTGTAATGAATATAGGTATATATTATATATATATATATATATATATATATATGTATATATATATATATATATATTCATACACATTATATCAAAAATCGAAACCTTGTTATCTGCCCACAGCATCGGAACTAAATTGCTTCCAATCATCCAATCTTGTCATCTCTATTCCATAGTACACTAATGCAGTAATGCAGACGATAACGGTTAAGTTAATATCAGTTGATGATCACGTTTCATTCTCATGACTGCATAATATCCATATTACATCCCCACAACAACACATACTCATGACCATGTCTCACCGTCTCTGATATTATCATGGCGTGACGCACGGCCTCTCCTTGATACCTTTCCCTCCCCGGTGTGGGACTGATGTCTGGTACCTTACAAACGGTACCCCGGCCCCCCGAACGCCACCAGCCCCCCCTCTCAGGGTCGCCATACCGTCCCCTGTACACTCTCCTATCAAATGTTAGATGTAAATGGATTTGAGATTAAAACGAAAAAAAAAATCAATTTAGGCGCAACTCAAAGCTTACAAAACCAATTACGTAGACAAATGGTAAGATGCTATCTTAGAACGGATGGTAATGGCCGCAGTAGAGAGAGAGAGAGAGAGAGAGAGAGAGAGAGAGCGAGAGAGAGAGAGAGAGCGAGAGAGAGAGAGAGAGAGAGAGTGAGAGAAAGAGAGATGGAGAGAGAGAGAGGGCGAGAGAGAGAGGAGAGAGAGAGACTGAGAGAGGGAGGAAGAGAGATGTGGAGATAAAGAGAGAGAGAGAGAGAGAGAGAGAGAGAGAGAGAGAGAGAGAGAGAGAGAGAGAGAGAGAGAGAGAGAGAGGGGGTAGAGAGGGAGAGAAAGAGACATAAAGGGAGAAAGAAAGAGGGAGAGAAAGACAGAGAGAGAGAGGGAGATTGAGACACTTATTGAGGGAGAGACAGAGAGAGAGGGGGGGGGGATGGGTAACAATAAACAGGATTAGAGAGGAACCAAACCCAGTTGCAGACATCAGAGACATGCAGTGAAATGGAGCCTTGTGGTGATCCAGTGTGAGGCTACCCTGTATTCTCTGTCAGAGACACACTGGTGAAATGGTGAAGTAGACATTAGAATGATATAATCTAGAAAGTATTGTAAAGGGTTGCCCTCTCCTAAAATACAAAGAAAGGGGATGTCATCACTAAATGTAAACGTAGCTATCCCTATGCGTCCCCAAAGGTGACTTGGTTGAACCAAGTACCTTGAACTCGGGTACCTTGTTGTGTTTCTATTGCCTAAAGGTTTCCCTTCTGCCTGCTATATTTGTGTTGTACATTAAACAGAAGGAGCGAAAAGAACCCAAAGTAACTGCGACTTTGAAGATAACCTTGAGAACATTACCGCAGTGCGTGGATACAGACGCTTCAATTACCAGATATGCATAGTGCCATGTGAGTGATGGCTTTGAGCTATTGCAGTTTGAATGAGAACAGATGGAGCGTTGGACATCTGGGAACACACCCATGATGGGTTGGGTGATGAGGAGGGGGAGGGAGGGTGGGAGAGAGAGAAGGAAGGGAGAAAGAAGGAAGGGAGGCAGAAGGGAGAGAGAACATAGGAAGAGAGAGAGGAGAGAGAGCGCCAATATGGACCAGATGATGGATACAACAGGCTGATAGCCACACATGCAAACAGAACGATAGACAAACTGGCAGACCGACGAGAGAGTCAGACAGACAGACAGATAGACTGATAAAAACAGAAAGACAGACAGACAAACCGACCGACCGAGAGAGACAGCCATGCTGATATACAGACAGACACATATCCAATGTTATGAATGCATCTGTTCTGTAAAAAAAAACATAGCAAGCAAACAAGTTTGCTAACAGGTAATGTCCATGAAAACAACTTTTAGATGTTGAACACCAACACCTAAATTTGGCTTGGAAAGGTTTGAATAACTTGGAGAAAAGCCTGAAAGTATGGCTAATAGTGGCACCACTGTCTCCACAGTTGAGATATCCCCAATCATCCCTGAATGAGCTCATCTATAGCCTTAAGCATGGGCTCGATATGCTCCTCCTGATTGTCATCTTATTCTGTCGAATCTGTCAGCCCTTGCGCTGGACATTTGAGACTGTGAGTGTACCGTTTTGTACTTGCATGTTTCGCGGCTCGAAACGTCACCTTGGACCGCGCAGAGGAAGTCCCGAACAGACGGATAAAGTAACGTGACCGTAACAGATGTTGGACAGCGCAGTGGGTGGAAACTGCAGGGGAAGGCCGCTGGAACCGAGACCAGGGGAGGCGAGGGGAGGAGAGTTTCAGCGCCACGTTTGGGTCACCGCGGCCCTCCTGTGTTAAGGAGGAAGCCCAGGGCTGAAGGGGATGGAAGTGTCAGCCCAGCGCGGGGGCGGCGGTCAGCTGGTACCGCTCGGCCCGCTGAGGCCCTGGCATGGATAATGAGCGCCATGGCAACGAGTTAGAACTCTAATGCCTGGCCACCCTGCACTCTGATTGGAGCAGAGTGGGGGGAGGGGGACGGGGGAGGGAGGGAAAGAAGAGAGAGAGAGTGGGAGAGAGGGAGATAGAGGTAGAGTGAGAAGAGAGAGGGGGAGAATATAAATATATATATATATATATATATATATATATATATATAGTATTTATTTATACTACATTTGTTTATTATGTCTTATACAAACCATCTATACCTGCATTGTATTCACATTTGAAATATGCATTCATATATTGAACAAACACAAAACAAAAACAAAAACACATGACAAACATGATGCCTTATCAGTTAAACTGCTTACGGTGGATATGTACGTACATATTTGATCAAATCTTCACTGAAAACCAGAGCAGAAGACAGCTGAGACACACTGCTGTTCAAGACTATCTTTTAGATTATTCAAAGCTTTGGAAGATCTGTAGCCATCCCAGACTCTGGCCTTCACCATAGCAACAAATAATACAACAGCCCCTGGACATAGAGTCTTATCCTGCTTTTGTAAATACACCGTTTTGCTGTTCCTTGGAGGAAATTAAGTCATTTCCATTTTGATGCAAACCATCTCCAAGAAGAAAAACAGCTCTGGACCATTCATTTGTAACATTAAAAACTGTGTCAAGTCTTTTCCAGCCAGTGTAGCAACGGAAAATGATGTATTCCATATCAGTGTTTGGAAATGGCTCCATTATAAATCAATAAAAAAATGGACAAAATTGTGTACAATTCTGCCCAGGAGATCCACTCTCCTCCTGATCAGAGAGGCCTTTGTAAACATGTCCTCTATTCCAAACTCATCTCCCCACACAGAGTCCTTCCGGCCACTTTAGGTATTCCTGTGGAGGGCTTCCACACAGTGTCTGTGCACTTCAACATATCCAGATGAAGTTCATCATCCCAGCCACCGGGCGAGCTATCTTTAAGCCCATCACAAAACAGGAGAGCAGCGAGGCTCAGGGGTAAGAGGTCGTTCTTCTCCCCTGCAGGACTCCTCCAGCATCTCCGCCGCTCCTCAGTCAGTCTTTAGACCCTCAGATCCAAGGGGTCACTCACTGGTGTTTCAGGGATGTTGGTCTCAGAAGGCAAGCCTCTGCTTGTGTGGTGGAGGAATCTGGGACCTGCACCGTCGAAAATAAATCCCAGTGTTCCGTTCCCGGTGGAACTCTGGGAACTCTGAAGTCTCGGGGAGAGGGCTGGAGGGTTGGAAGGCCAGAGGCAGCCCTGGCTCTGTTGATCATAGCTTCCTTTTAGCAGCCAGTCCAGCAGATCGGCCGGTTTGTCTCCTTTCCCATTTAAAAAGACACTGTGTTTAAAAGCAGACCTTTTTTTAAACGACAAAAAAACTGAATCGTCTTGTCATAACCCAGTTGTTCCCCTGAGGATAGCGCTTGCTACCTGCACCCACACAGCATCATTCAGCGCTCCATATCTCTGAACGTCCTGCAGTCTGAAAGCTGCAATCCTGCGACTTTAAATGTATCAGCCCCTAACACCCTTCTCCTTGTGCTTTGGGTAGAAATAAAACACTCTGAGGTATCCAGCGCAGCTTATCCCCGGAAACAATAACCATCATTTTCTGCTGTTTGTTGGTGTAGAACCACCGTTGTGTTATTGGTTGTATGCCATAACACGGGGTATGGATCATTACAACTGGTCCTCTAAAATGACATTTATGGGGGAAGCCATTTCCATTTATTTAGCATTCCACTTTCTCATCCAAACCCTCCCGGATCCTTTTCACATTTGCTCATCCCCAAGGTAGATGACTAGATATTTCAAACCCTTTCTTTCCTTTCTACCCATGTTAAGGCCTCCTGAAAGAGAGAGAGAGAGAGAGAGAGAGAGAGAGAGAGAGAGAGAGAGAGAGAGAGAAAGTGGAGGAGGCAGTCATGTTTCAGTAGAGCTCCACTCAAAATTACAAATTATGGATGTTTTAACTTTTTAAATTGAGATAAACTTAAAAAATGACCAACTGAAGGAAGCCCTCGAGCACAGCAGCTAATGAAAGAAAGACAGCCGATTGGGAAAACAGGGAAAACCAAGAGGAGAGCCCATCAGGCAGGCTGCTAGCAGAAGAGAGGTAAGAAGCTAAAAAACCTCAAAACATTGATGTGACATGAACAGCGACACCAAAACAAAAAGGACAAACTATTGTCCTTACCCTTTTTGAAAATAGGGCTGAAGCCCAAGAGTTAATTTAAGCTTTTTGAAGGTCATTTAAGCTAAGGGCTACCATGCTACCTAAAATCGTGGCTGATGCAACATCAACCCCTGATGACACGTCTGCCAGCCCCGCCCCTCCCCCACCCCTCCCCCCGCACATAGAATACGAGAATGTATCAAAAAGCTCTCAGGCCAGAAAGGCTCACAGGGCCAACACTCTAAAGCAGCAGCCGGACACTCTGAGAACCGACCTCAGTGGGACTGGAGGAAAGGCCACCGTAAACAGCCTGCTAATGTTCACGGAGAACACTGAAGCCTGGCATAAGGCCATATGTACCCACTACAGCCATCACAAGAAAAGGGGGATCTGTAGTGGGAGACAAATTGTAATTGAGGAGACGGACAGCGACCCCCCATTCACCGTCAACATATACCACAATGGCACTGTCATGTTTCAAGGCAGTCAGGCAAGCCTCAGCTCCATTAACCAAAACTTCAAAACAATAAAAAGCCTGACTGGGACCACAAATCAGACCCCAACAGACATGAACAACAACACAGAGATAGAGAAGACCCAAGAAGAGGAGAGCTGCCCCACACTGGAATCTACTGTGGCTCTGTTGAGGCAGAGCCTGTCTCTTCAAGAGGTTGAACTGGTGGAACTGAAGGAGCGGCTAAACAACAGCAGCCAGCAGCAGCTAGAGGAGCAGAGGAGCCTGTTAGGGGCTGAGTTCAGGGCCTCCCTGCTGGAGCTCAGAGGAGAGGTGAAGGAGCTGCAGCAGGACAGGGAGGAGATGAGGAGAGGCCTCAGCGCCGTCAAAGAAGAGCTCCTCCTCAAGGACCAAACAATTGAGAATTTGACAAAGCAAATTGAAGGCCTCCAAGAGAAAACAACCCCCAAACAATCAGAAATACCCCCCGTCAACATGAACCTAACTACAACACCACAACCAATACCAACAATCACCAACACAACAACCCCTCCTACCAACAAAACAAAGCCAAAGATACCCACAGACGCTGACATTATAATTTTAATTGATTCAAACGGTAAATTTATCAACGAAGAACAGCTGTTCCCGGGGAAAAAAGTCTGCAAAGTATGGTGCCCAACAACTGACACTGCCCTCGAGCTGCTGACTGAGCCCACCCTGGGTCAGCCCGGGCACATTATCATCCATACAGGCACCAACGATCTACGGGCCCAGCAGGAGAGGGTGGCAGAGTGTGTGAGGAGAGTGGCACAGAAAGCGACACACACCTTCCCCCTCTCCAGGATCACCATCTCCACCATCCTGCCCCGGAGAGACTTTCACCCCGCCACCATCCACAGGGTGAACGCCGATATCTACCGAGGATGTTCCCCCCTGCCCAACGTACACCTGGCCCACCACCCCGCACTGAACATCAGCAACCTCCACGACCACGTGCACCTCCACAGAGACATGGTGGGTGTCTTTGCTAGAGCCCTCAAGGATGCAGCCTTAGGACGACCCCAGGATGGAGCCACCCCCAGCAAGAGACGACTCAACCACACAATCCCCCCCCTCTTCCCCAGAGAGCATCGCAGCTACACCGGATCACCCTACCGGCACCATCCACCACCACCGCCTCAACACAGCCCCCCATCCAGAACCAGAGCCGCTCCAGCCAGACCTGCTCGACCCCCCAGCACAGCGCTCACTAAGCCCACGCCCCACGGAGCAGCCCAGCCCTTCCCACCGACCCCCCCGGTCCAGCAGCCGAGCTATGCCCAGGCCCTGCAGAGACCAGGCAGCAGGAACAATGCAGACCTGGGGGAGATCACACAGCTCCTCAGCCTCATATGCACCAAACTAATGGGACAGGTTGTATAAATCGCTAACAGACACACTGAAACAGACAAACACACACACACACACACACACACACACATACACACACACACACACACACACACACACACACACACACACACACACACACACACACACACACACACACTTAACTAACTTGTTCACTAATCTTTAAAAATGTTTTTGTTTATCTCAATTTAGAATGTTAATGTATTTGTGTTTGTTTCTTTTATTGTACACAGTATGAAACCCCTTACAATTTCTATGTGGAACATACAGGGAATACGTTCTTCCATGTATGGACCAAAGTACAACTCAAAAGATTTCCTCGAGAACACAATTGATTTAGATTTTTTGATTCTTCAAGAGACCTGGTGTAGAACCGATACCGATATTCACTGCCCCCCAAATTACACAGAAATATTTGTTCCCTCAGTGAAAAACCCAGGGATAAAAAGAGGGAGAGATTCAGGAGGAATTATAATTTGGCACAAATCAGAAATATCAAAACATACAACAATAATAAATTCGGACCACTCAACAATTTGGATAAAAATATCAAAAAATATAACCGGCACAGAGAGAGATTTATTTCTATGTACGGTATATATTCCCCCCATCGACTCTCCCTACTACAGCGAGGAAACATTCCCCAACCTCCACACCCAGATCTGCAGATTTCAGGCCCAGGGAAATGTGCTGATCTGTGGTGACCTCAATGCCCGCACAGGCTGCCGTCCAGACTCAAACCCTGATAATGGTAACGTCCATATATTTGGCCAAAACTTTCCCCAAAACACCACTAACCTTCCTCGCCATAACTCTGATCCCCAGACAAACAAGAATGGAAGAGAGCTGCTCCAGCTATGCCAAAGCCTCGGTCTGTACATTGTTAACGGTAGGTTTAGAGGTGACTCCTTGGGAAGACCCACCTTCTGCTCACCTCTTGGCATTAGCACAGTGGATTATATGATAACGGATTTAGACCCTTTCTCTCTCAGTTCATTCATAGTCAAACCACTAACCCCTCTTTCTGATCACAGCCAAATTACTGTGTTCATTAAAAGGACAGAAACTAACACCTCACCATCACAGCCCAGTAATCTGATTAACATCCCCAGAACCTTCAGATGGGCCCCAAACAGTGAACAAGAGTTCCAGAAAGCAATCGGGCGTACACAAATTCAGACACTATTAGACAGCTTTCTGGACACCCCACATGCTCACAGTAAAGAAGGCATAGACAATGCAGTTGGAAAAATTAACCACATCTTTATGACTATAGCTCATAAATCACAATTGAAAAAATCCAGCCACAAACCCCAAAAACATAAAGAGAACAATTGGTTTGATAGAGAATGTCAAGAAAAAAGAAAAGAACTTAGAAAATTATCCAATCAGAAACACAGAGACCCAAGCAATACAGACGTTCGCCTTCTTTACTGTGACATGCTCAAACAATACAAATGTACACTCAAGATCAAAAAGGCTCAATACACACTCAAACAACTGACAATAATTGAGGAGTCCATAAACACAAACAAATTCTGGGAAAATTGGAAAAACCTAAACAAAACCAAACCCAACCAACCAGTTATACAAGATGGAGACATTTGGATCAATCACTTCAAAAACCTATACAGCAACATCCCTATCAAATCAGATTCGGAGCAAACTCAAATTACAGAAAACTTAAACAAATTAGAATTGGCCATCAAAGACTCCCAGAACCCTTTAGATCTATTTATCACTGAAAAACAAGTGGAAGAAAAATTAAACAACCTTAAGCCAAAGAAATCATGCGGAATTGACGACATCCTAAACGAGATGTTGAAACACAGCAGTGATTGGCTATTCTAAAATTATTCAATTTGATCCTGAGTGTAGGTTACTTCCCAGACGTCTGGAATCGTGGTCTCATAACACCTATTTTTAAAAATGGAAATAAATCTGACCGTGATAATTACAGAGGCATTTGTGTGAACAGTAACCTGGGGAAGGTTTTCTGTAGCATTATTAATTCGAGACTCATAGACTTCCTTATGAAACACAATGTCCTGAGCAAAAGTCAAATTGGATTCATACCAAATCACCGCACATCAGATCATATTTACACCCTACACACCCTAGTAGACAAATATATCAACCAAAACAAAACCAAAATATTTGCTTGTTTCATTGATTTCAAAAAAGCATTCGACTCAATTTGGCACATTGGATTACTTTACAAACTTCTTCAAAGCGGTGTAGGGGGTAAAGCATATGACAATAAAATCAATGTACACAAACAACATGTGCGGCATCAAGATTGGACACAAGCGAACAGTTTTTATTACTCAGGAGCGGGGAGTGAGACAAGGCTGCTGTCTATCACCTGCACTGTTCAACATTTACATAAATGAGCTGGCCTCCATTCTGGAACGGTCCACAGTGCCTGGTCTCACTCTCCACAACACCGAGATCAAATTCCTG
>NC_136942.1:8927783-8930283 GCF_949987615.1 Pollachius pollachius
TCAAAAGTGGAAATCACACAGTGACACAAATTCCCTTCTTGGTACACACGTACCCCCTTGACAATCCTAATTGGATTTGTCTGATTTGTGTAGATCAAGAAAGCAAAGCGGTGGTATATTCATATATTCAGTATCAATCAGATCATTCTGAACCCCCGTTCTTTAATTGATTAAACAACGGCATCTTGTGCGGTTCTCTTTGGGTTCGCTTTTGTGACAGAGACAAATGAGACGTGGGACTAGAAATACTTTTTGTTGTTACATTCAATTTGATAGATGAATAAAACAACAGTTGAAATGCGCTGACATACGTCTTTGTAAAAAGACAATATATTTCAAGTTTGTGTTTGAAATACAGATTCAAACAAGTCAATACTGACACTTTGGCTAGCAAAACTAAAACAACATCTGATTGAAAGTGGATGCTGACTGTAAAACAGTCGGCATTCACTTTCGATAACTTGTTTACCGAGCGTTACCGGCCACCATCACCAACATCGTCCAATCCCCAGACGGGCTCAGCATCCGGCTTGGCGAGTGGACCGGTTCCAGTTGTGCTGGAAGAGAGACACCACTGTGTTGCAGAAGTGGAACAGACCCATCGAGCCTGGCCGGAGGACCAAAAGACTATAATCCGAGCCTCAGAAAGACCCTCTCTCACCCCTGTATCCGTCCTTTCCTCGTCTACGATCACAACAACCGTTTGCATGCAGTCCTCAGTCCCAACGTGGGAGAAGGTCTCTCCTACGGAATGAGATGGAAGATGGTCTCCAGCCAGATTGAGTTGTTCATCACTGGCAGAGTTTCATCAATCCACCGATGTTACCTTTCAGTTCTGGTCTCCACGGGGACTAGCTTGTTTTTGGCACACAGGCAGTGAAACTGTGTTTTTCTTTAGTTATCAAGGGTTTCTATTATTCACAGTTGATGCCTACACACACACACTTTACACACACACACAAACACACAAACACACACACAAACACACATGCGCTTAAATGAGGGACATTAAGACACTAAGTGCATCCTGAACGCAGAATAAACGGACAGGGAAGCACTTGTCTCGTAGGGGCCTACAGCAGCAATCTTCCTAATGGCATATTAACAGCCGGGCCTTACAGTCTGACGGAGACGGAAGCCCTGACAGTATACAGTACTGCCTCCACACAGCAAAGCTCCCAAGAGTGTAGAGTGCAAGCCCAGAGCGCTTCCGCTTTCTTCCCGCTGCCATGTTTATCAATGAGCCCTTCCTCACCGCGGGCGGAGCTGAGGCATGCCGCGGAGCGGAGCGCGTCATTTTTTTCTTCATCGTCGGGTCTATTTATTCCGCCTCTGCCTGGCATTTCGCGACGCGGATCCAGTTGGGCTGAATTGAATCTCAATTTGAACGGAGAGCATGTGTGGGATTGAATGGGCCTCCGGTGGTGAGGACGCGGACATAGGGAATTGCCATTTCATCGTGTTGCGTTTGAACGTCGAGAAGTGCTCTTCACTGCTTTGAAGTAAGCAGGAGAGTGTTTACAGGGGAGTGTTTACAGGAAAGTGTTTACAGCGGTGGCAGATCGGGGCTTGTGGGTGACGACCTTGAGGACAGGAGACAAAGCCCCCCCCCTTTCCTCTGAGGCCTGATCCAGGCAATTACTGCTGTCGTACCACACATGCACACACACACACTCACATACACATGCACATACGCACACACATACACCTGCACACACGCACTCTTAACACACACACACGCACGCACGCATGCAGACACGCACGCATGCACGCACGCACGCACGCACACAAAAACACACACATAAATACACTTAAAGGACAATTCCGTAGAAAAATGGATTTGGGATATGTTTTGTATGATAACGAGTTGGGACGTTCGTTTTGGAGCACAAAAACCGCATATAGACGCATTCTTCAATTGGCTGTTTTTAGCCGATTCTATCAAAACGCTATAAACTTGGAACGATAGGGGCATGTGTTATGGTAAAAACTAAATCGCTATTTTAAACCACTTAAAAGGCTAAAAGTAGCCAGACACTTCTTTGGTAGTATAATAAGGGTCTTAACATATAAAACAAGGCATTGATAACTTTGGAAGTGTACAGATTGTTTATTAAAAAGGACATTTTATACACACAATACCATCAGTAGATCACCCGTCGACGTCATCTTGTTTTTAAGACTCGATAGGTAGATTGACGAACACAGAGATTGTGACATCCGTCAGCAACACACAAGCTCTGTGTTCGGCAATCTACTTATAAGTCTTGAAACAAGATGCCGTTGACTACTGATGGTATTGTGTGTATAAAATGTCCTTTTTAATAAACAATCTGTATACTTACAAAGTTATCAATGCCTCGTTTTATATGTTAAGACCCTTATTATACTACCAAAGAAGTGTTGGGCTACTTCTAGCCTTTTAGTGGTTTAAAATAGCGATTTAGTTTTTACCATAACAAATGCCCCCATCGTTCCAAGTTTATAGCGTTTTGGTAGA